>NW_028281371.1:45000-245000 GCF_059751285.1 Brachycentrus maculatus
ATATATATATATATATATATATATATATATATATATATATATATATATATATATATATATATATATATATATATATATATATATATATATATATATATATATATATATATATATATATATATATATATATATATATATATATATATATATATATATATATATATATATATATATATATATATATGAAGATTGCTACATTTCATTCATATTATATTAGCTGTGAATATTAAATAATTATATTATTAAAAATATGTACCATGATTTAATTTCAGTTCGCCCTGATATATTGAACTAATTATTCACTAATTACGAACGTCTCAAAGGGTGAAGCAGAAAAATCTTCGTACTAAAAAAACGTATTTACATGATAATAAATTAACGTTATCAAGCCATAACATTGTTACGTTGGAAGGAAACGAGGCACTTAAGATCGAATGGGCTGATAACAAATTTTATTAAGCAAAAGTGGAATATTTAAAGGATTATATCTTGCTGAAATACAAAGGTAAAATATTCAGTTTTTCTTTGCCGTAATTAGTCTAGTTGTAAACGGCAAAAATCTCTAAAATTTCATCAATTTAATACATCAGTGTTTCTCTCTGTAATCATTATAGAGGTCATTGTAACTTCGAAATCAGATTTTAAGGACTTTAACCCTGTTGTGTGTTGAGTAAGCCTCCACCTAGAATTATGTATATTTTTAAATTTATTCTATTAATTAATAGTCAAACTGTAAGGAAATTGACCTCTCTACATTTTTATTTCTTCTTGTCGTTTGAGTATAGAACTAAAAAAAAATATTTTGGAAATAAACGATTTTTATCATAACGAAATTTCATTTCAATTTTCAGGGTAAAAGAAAAGAATTACCGTGTTTGAAAATTATGCGGAACGCTTCGAAACAGGTGTCATAATTAATTTTAAGGAATAGTGGTATTTACCAAGTAAAACTTAAATTTAAAAAATAATTATTTATTGAAGTTGTGAATAATTTAATCATATTCATGGTAGATGTTTTCAAAAGTCTATGTTTAAGATGGTTGCTAACGCATAAGGGTTGTACTCCCAAACATCTAAATTTGGATTACCAAAGATCAAATAATAACAAAAGGGAAAAAAATTATATTTAATTCAATCGATTTTATTGGTTTCATTAATTGATTCGACAGTCACTTTGTAGTGTAGTAGTTTTCAATCCATTCAAATTTTAGTTTAACTTAGTAAATACTATTATTTCTTAAAATCTATTATGACGCGTTTCGATGCTTTTCGCATCATTTTACAATATTTGAAAATAATAAGGAATGAAGCGAAACGAGAGTTACAATAGATTATTGGAAATTGTGGTATTTATGAAAGTAAATCTTGAAATAAAGATTTATTTTATTTGATTAATGATGGGGGCAATATAAGGTCAATATTACCATGGACTGGTACCTGAAGCGGAGGGCTGATCACCCTTCCTTCATGTGTAAACGATCAAGATAACACTGCGTTTATATGACACAGTGCCCTATGCACCATTGGGGTGCGGATAAGGGTTTTATTTTTTTTATATATATTAATGATGTGGGCATCAACTTTGTAAATTTATTACAAATATTTTAACTAACTCATTACTAAAATCATTACTTATATTGTTTAAATTGATAATCTATAATACTTTTAATAAAGTCAATCAAATCATAAATAATAAGATTTTATTTTATCTTGTGACTGTCCGAAATTAAAATTAAACATTGATTTTATGTTGTTGTTGATATCTCAACATAGATGATGAAGAATGTGGAAGTCGGGGCATTTACGGGGCTTACGACCGTTAATGCCCGAACTTCCATATTCTTCTTTATGTATGCTGAGATGTTAAAAAAATTATATATAAAAAACTCTTAACTGGAGATAATCTAGATTTATCAATAAGTATTTGACACATTCGAAACGTTGTTAACTGATTCATTTCATTTATAACTTCTATAAAAAAATGTTTATATCCTTGGTATGGCATATTGTATGGGGTTAAAAAAAACATTTCTCCATTACAAATAAGTACAAAGTCTAAAATTTTTTGTTTTATGTTGTACTTACGTAAAATTATATGCGAGAAAGACTGTTATGAAGAAAAATGTATTCAAGATGCTCGATGATGTCAATTTTTCAGTAAAAAAATTCCCACTGTACAATAATTTCAAATCACTCTTTGTTCTTAATGAGGTAGTTAAATATAATGACAGACTGTTCTTACTAAAATATATACATACATTGTTATATAATTGCTTTTCTCATGGTATTTATAAATTTTATTAATAACGTTTAAGAGGCAAGTTAAATGTACACAAAAAACAAACATATTTTTATGTGCGAATGTGCACTGTGCACATTCTTAAAATTTTTATAATTTTTTTTTATACTAAATTTTAAGAAAAGCCTTAAGGTTGGACGTCTTTCCAGACACGATTTATTAGAATATTTATAGGAATTTTACTTCTTTTAGAATATATATGTGTTGGATTGTGGTCCCGTGGTTAATGTAGCGGATTTTTAAGATAGAGTTTTTTGGTTCGAACCCACTCTACCACAATTTGATACTTATTTCTAATAATTAACCACTCAGACTCACAGAAATAGAATGAAAATAAAATATTCGTGTAAATAACAACTGTACAATTGTAAAATTACAGTTCGTGTTAATAAAAACAGAAATATTTCTAAAAAAAAAACAGGTTATTTATTTTTTTCAACTCCCAACCTTTCAATAACTATTTTATTTTCAAAACGGTATATTTATTTTGAATAAAACTTATTTTTTCAGCTCAAAAATGGTACTTTTAGCATAAAATTAATTCCCGTAAAACGGGGCTACTTGAACTTTGATGTGTTACTTGAACCCAGTAATATTTTATTGAAATTAAACACTTCAATAAACCACTTTATCAAAAAAAGTGGTTTATTAAAGTGTTTAATTTTAATAAAATAATCATGTCATTCCACAAAGTTAATGCCGAATCGTCAAATAATATGAGCCCAGTACAATAAAAATATTTACATCTCTATTTGGTCTACAATAATAAACATATCGACAAAATTCATCGTTTCCCTGATAGGTGATATTTATTGTCACGATACGTTCATTATTGTAGACCAAATACAGATTTATTTATTTTTTTGTACTGGGCTAAAGTACCACATCAAAGTTCAAGTAGCCCCGTTCTACGGTACGTAAAATGGTGCCTGGGTTTAAAGAAAATTAAATTGTGATTTATCGTATGTTAGGGCTTAAATATGAACTACAGTATGTAGGGATGTAACAATATCAAAAAATATAAGCTACATAGATAATTGTGGTTCGATCCCAGAATGGCGCGTTCTCCTTTGCATGATACTCATTGTTTTGTTATTTTACAACTAACTACTCATGTACACACAGTATGCATTATTTTGACCCCTCTCTCTGCCTGACTCTCCTCTTAAGTAATCATGTTCTCATGACATTTGTTTACCACACATTAAAACATTTAGTCCCGACCATATAAGTCAGAATCTGCTCAGAAAATCACAAGTCTCAGTTACCGTTTTCAGTGGTAGGTACCTTTGCGACCCGACCTATGTACGGATCGGTTCGCATTGTGAACCGAAACACAGTTATTTGATGGAAATCTGATGGCCTTAAAATGGACCGACGCAATCCACCATTGCATTGCAATGAGGTGAGCTGTGAACTGCTATGGTGGTACGTGCACACTTGGAATCTAGGCAAGGAATATTGAATACTGATGCCTGGTGGCTGACTTATGTATGTTGCTAGGGTAGAACTGGTCTTAGAATTATGGGAGATTTAGAAAATCAGTTAATCCAAAATTACTAGATGTAGTACATTAAATCAATATTGAGAGCGTTCTACTGTGTAAGAGCTCTATTATATCCGGTTTCGACTGTGTATAATATATTTGTCATCCATGGGCATTTACTGTGATTGATAATGAGTATAGAGGAAGTTCTGTGGCATTAAAAGTTTATTTAAAAAAATATTTTTTAGGCCCGGTTAAAAAATGCATTCTTAATCGTACAAATGCGTTTAAAATAATATGAAGGTACAGAATAAACGATAATTATCAACAATAACGTGCCCTCGATGAGTTTTCCTGCACCGAGGGCAAACTGTATTATTATCAGACTAGTTTGACTCGTGCGTGTCGTGCTACGTTTAACGCCCTGTATTTTTCAATTTTTAAACGTCGTAGAAGCTTTAGTGTGGTGCCTTAAAATATAATTCTTCACTCGCAACTTAAGCCAGCTTTTCGGAATACTAAGAGCAATAATTCATATAATGTCACCCAATACATTGTTAATGCCTTCTCTTTTATTTTCAGAACTTTATATTTAATTCGAATAAAAACTTTTTTTTAAATACGAAAATGGTGTTTAAAAAAACAATTACGTCAAATGTTACCTGAGTTTAGAGAAAATTAAGTTGCGATTTATCATATTTTTGACATTAATACTAAAATTGTTACCAAATATATTGATATAATAACCATTACGATTTAAGAAAAAAAAATTACGTCAAATGTTAGCTGGAGAAAATTAAGTTGCGATTTAACGTACGAGTAATTGGGCCTTAATACCAAAATTGTCACCAAATATATTGATTTAATAAAGTACCTGGTGACTTTTTTCCCTTGATTACTGAATCCGGCTCTGGGCAGATCGCAGGGTTAGCGTGTCAGTAACGGAATGAGTCTGCCACAATCCAAGCGGAATATTATTTTTATTATTGTAAAGACATTTCAAGTTCCGGGCAGATCTGCCATCGAAAGATAACATTAAGTTGTTTCGTCCGTAATAATTCGGTGATCTCTTTATTCCGTGAGAGAAAATAAAACAACGGACGTTGTCTGCTGAGCGACAGTTTATTGTTCGAGATTTGAAACGAGATAATTAAACTGGGCAGAGAATAATAATAAATTATTACACCATGTAACACGAATATCGTTTTTGTTCGTATTATGTAACATGTTACATATTTCAGCCGGACGAGTACCTAACAAATTTTTAATGGTTTTAAACCCTGTTCAAATATACGTATAATAATTTTATTTTTATCACAATTTTTGCTATCGAAAAATTTATACATTTTTCGAAAACAAAAAATGTGATTAAAATACAGTTATTATACATTTATTTGAGCAGGGCTTTTTTTTTAAACAAAAAAGGTCCCAGAACTCAATTCATGTAAAGCTTTTAACTAAAAAAAAAAATATTATTTTAATGTGCATTACAATACCATATTTTATCATTTTGACGAATTATATAAATATCAGCCCCGTAAATGCCCAGACTTCCATATTCTTCTTCATCTTTGATGAGATGTCAAAAAAATAATTAGTTTATCACTCAAGTTCAGACCTTAAACGTACGTTGACATGCATATTTAAGGTTTCGTTTGCGTATATAGACTTTTGGATATCAAGATGTTCTCTAACGATGATCTTTTTTTACTACGAACTTTATTTTTTAATTGGTATTTAATATTTACTTTTTTCTTGTAGTTTCTTAAGAAACCAAAAAAAATACGAAAATACGCTAAATTTTAGATCGATTCACCGAACTGAAATAAATTGAAATTGCGATTATTTTCAGACGATAGTTAGTTACTTCAAGCTTAGTAAAAGCTGTATATAATGTTTTAATAACTATCTAATATATGACTATAAAAAGAGACAAATTTTCCTTGTTGTTTCGCTTAATTCGATATTCGGATTTTATTGTTTGGAAACTTCATTTCTTTTTGACAATTATTGTGAAAATACAGTGAACGAACAAGAGTTTTATTATGATTGTATTTATGGTCCCTTTTTATAGAAAACTTTGGTCCATATTTCTTATGATTTATAAAGGAAATAAATTCCTTGGCGAATACCGGAAGAACCGGAAGACAAATTAATGCAGTTTCCTCGAGATACTGGATTTAACGGAAAAAAGCAGAAACTCTGACTTAAGAGTCCGCTCTAACCACGGGACCACAACCCGACAATTTGAACATTCATATTGCATAATTTTTTGAACGAAGTATAAATATCCAATGTGGTTGGATTTCTTTCATATGCTGGTGGATATTTGATAGATTTTAAAAGCCATCGGTTGAGAAATTTGTGAAGTGTAGCTTATCCTAATTTAACATAGGTGAGATGCATTCTGAATTTGTTCCTAACCTTGGCCGAAAGAACCGATTATCTTGCCTTCATATAATTAACGTTCAAATTAATTACGTCTATTAAATGCAGTGCCCTATGCATATTTAGATGAGGTTAGGTTAGGTTAGGTCAGGTTGTTTTGATGAGGTTAAATAGCGGTTACTTAAAATTGATTATAATTATTTATTTAATAAAATAATCTGCTAAATTAAGTACCCCATCTACCTGCAATTAATCTGACTCATTAGTACCTACTTACCTCTAGACTGCATACATAATAGATGTGTACACTATTCATTAAACTATTTGACTTTAGACGGTAAGTATACATTTTTTAGAGATGGTACCTTCTATTCAAGAGTAGATAAGACATAAAGAGTTTGGAAAAAATCTACACAATCGGTAATTACTACCATTTGTGTGGGCAATTCACACATCAGACAATGAATCCTTTACAATAATATTTCTCGCCATATCTAGTAGAGATGATGCGCATCCGGGTGAGTACACAGTCCGCACACAACCACACCAGGGATGGTGAACCTTTTTGGACCAGAGTGCCAATTTTTAAAAATAAAATAATATGTTAAAATTAATGCCCATTACATGTAAATCTTTAAAAAATGTAAAAGATAAGAAAAATACCATTATGTCGTTAATCAAATAAAACAATAGACCTTGAGTGTAAGTCCCTCTCCAAGTTAAAGCGCAGTCTCTTTTTTGGAGAAGCACATCGAAACTAAAATTATAAGTTTGCCATATATGGAAATTGTATTAAATAATTTAACCAAATTAAATAATAAAAAATTTGAAATAGTAAAAAGTGTTGCGTGCCACATGCTATTTAATAAAAATGTATCAAATGTTTGTAAAACAGATTTTTAATATATTTTTTTTAATCACCTCGGGGTGAATAAAACCGTGAAGGAAGTATTAAATAATGAGATAATTTTACGCATGAATGTCGTCATATCCTCGTTTTCCGTCGTTTGCGAAAATATTGATAAACGAAGAAAAGACATATGACTATTTAGCCCGGCGTCATTAACCTTTTCATAGCCGCAAATAAATTACGCCGCAGTGCTCAACAGGCCAAGTATTTTTTTGAAAAAAAAAAGTTGTCTAAAGAATTTTTTTTGTTGTTTTTATTGAATTATAATTTACTTACCAAATATTATATCCCGCATCGATTGTTAGAGTTTTATTCTTGAAGTTAAACCAGTTTCAAATTTTCATCTCAGACAGGGTTGTCACACTGAGTCGCACACGCAAGTTTTTATTAAATTTAATATTAACACAAAACTATTATTTATCAATGGAATATAGTTTGAAATGTAAAAAAAATAGTAAATTTAATATTAACACTCAACTATTATTTATCAGGTATCTTAGAATGAAGTTTAGTTAGAAATGTGATAAATTAGTAATTTTCCATTGTGTGGTACTTCTCAAAGCACGGTATAACACAAAGAGCCATCTTGCATTGTTTACACCTATAACTAGACTCTTTTCTTAGTTTTTTGCTAGTACACACAATACACTTCGCAGTCGGGGATTTTTTTCGGTCCGTGGTAGTTTTTCCAAAAAATGTCTTTCTGTAAGTCGCGATAGAAATTCTGCCTTCCGTTTTCTGCCATGAGAAGTACCGGGTTGTTCTTTTTCACTTAGCACGAAGAAGAACAAAGAACTTAGCACAAAGAAATAATTTATTTACTAAAAAGTTGTGAAAAGAAACCAATATCACTAGCAAAACACTGATAAAATCGGAGTAAATATAACGCGAAAGGTATAAATAAACAAATATTTTCATAATAATATTTTAAAATAATAAGAAAAACACAAAAAAATTGAGCAAAATAAAAACCCCTGGCGTTCAAAACAATCGATTAAAATAATCAATATTTCAAGTGGTTTGAGTGGTAGCCCTAATGACATCTGTCAACTGTCAGCTGAAAGTGATACCGATAAATCGCTTTAAAGTATTTAAAAACTTTATAAAATATTTTGTGAGAACTTCAACAGATGGTAATGTATGTTCCGTTTTTGACAGATTGTCAATATGAGTTAAAACTGCGGAGTAATACGTCATCAAAAGTACTGACGAGATATCTCGTCTCTGGCAATACGGGCACTCCGCCATTTGCCGAGATATCTCGTCTCTGGCAACCATCGGGTTAAGGTTGGGTCAAAATGACACAGTGCGTTTAAAAATGCAAATATTTTTTTACACACGCGCTTAAAGATGTTATTCTTCTCAATAGCTGGAGCCAACAATATTTTTTTTTCTTTTCAAATATGCATTATAATGACAAAGATTAAGAATATATTCAATGCAACATGAAAATGTCGCACATTACATACACGGGTCATATTCACCCACCTCAACATCCGTGTAACAATTTCATACATCAACGACCCCTGATTAAATATGTTTTGAGTTTTTATATTTTTTTCTAAAACTATTGTATTTTTTGTATAATCACTTTTTTTCTTCATCCATGTGCCACCTGTGGCACGCGTGTCATAGGTTCGCCATCCCTTACCTTCACAATATGTTGTAGTTTTATGGTGTTTAGTCGTGGTACATCCTCGCTAAACAATAATGGCGTGCGATGTGGTGAAAAAATGTTTAATGATGGTTTATAGCGACCATCTCGCGTGCGGCTATCTAGCGATTCTCTTCATTGAATAGAACTTCATTTGTAACGCCTTTTACCTTTATTCGGCGGCAATTATGGACTTGGCACCAAACAAAGGTGACCCCAGGAGTGGTCTTACTGAGCTGTTTCATATGTATTATATTAATATATCACCTAAATAAAATACGTAATAAACTCAGAAAATACTCAGACTTCCATATTTCCATCTCAGCAATTGTTTCTACTGTTAAAACAGCTGCAACTGGTTGTACTGATTTTTAGGATATAGTGGAAACACGGAAATCCGAATTTATTGAGGCCGTGGCCTGTTCGGATTAGCCAAGAAATTTACTATACAGTACATAATATGGGGTCTTTCATTAAGCGCTTCCTTAAGTACATACGTATATAGTACTTTACTCTACAGTAGTTACATTTCACTTTTTACATTTAATGTAATATACTTAACATAACTTGAGAAGCAATACTGGTACAGTAGGTACTGTTTATTTTATTACCTTTTTAATAATTTTTTAACATAATTTTAAACTATAAACTAGGTTAATTTTTTATGTTTCTTGAAGGCATTCCACTTAAATATGTTCATTTGTACTATTTATAAAAATAAAATTAAAAATATATATGAAAGATACATCTAGATCAATGGAAAAACGCAAAAATACTGTAATAAACGGACAAATGAAACAATCATAAAAAACCTCTATTCGCACTAAATTAAATACACAACATAAATGTTATATACCTTTAATGTACTTAATTAAAACTTTATTTTCATAGACTTCTAAATAAAAACCATCTTTATAATTTCTTGAACGTTTTTCGCAGATACTTTTGGTACATTTTATAAACCTTATAAAATTAAACGACTTTGTTTTAACCACTTTTTTTTCTATTAATAATAATAATAATAAAACCCTTATCCGCACCCCAATGATGCATGGGCACTGTGTCATATAAACGCAGTGTTATCTTGATCGTTTACACATGAAGGAAAGGTGATCAGGCCTCCGCTTCAGGTACCAGTCCATGGTAGTATTGAATAAATATTACAGTGAATAAATCACTTATATTTATTTTACCCCCCTTGGGAATCGAACCCGGGACCTCCAGAACGGTAGCCGAGCGTGCTGACCATTACACTACGGAGGCGGACAAAACCTACTGGTTTCGACAAGAACCTTGTCATCCTTGTCATGTTTTTGGTAGGGGAATGTAATTAAATATGAATATTTTAATGTTTTTAATGTTTTAGAATTTAGAAAGTAACCCGATGATGACAAGGTACTTGTCGAAACCGATAGGTTAAAGTGTACTTAAAACAAAAAAGTTGCTAAAACAAAGCTGTTTAATTTTATAAAGTATTTATACTGTATTAAGTTATAATTTATCAAAGGTTAAATATTTTTTTGTGAATAAAAAAATATTTATATTTTTTTCTTCATATAATACATATATAAATATGTTTCTACATATATGATATGAGATCGAATTAAAAAACCGACTTGAAACGTGACTTCTTTAAACGAGTTTTTATTTAAATATATTTTTGTATAGTTTTAGAATATACGAGATTGGATGCGGATCACAACCGTTAAGGCGCTGTTTTGAGCTGCCCATAACACGAACAATTACTCTCAAGTGATAGTCGAGGTCAGGGGGACCAGACATAGCACATAAAGAAGAAGAAGATGGTTTAGATTCGATCATTTAAAGCTAACCATGCCAAATCAGAGTACAAAATTTAGTTGCATTTTGCATTTTTCAGCTCCATATATATTTGACAATTTCACATCAAAAACTTTATTTTGAAAAAAAACAAACCTCAAAAAAGTAATGACTGTCATTCCGAACGGGTAGCCGAAAAAGTAATAGTTATCCATTAGTTACACCTCTACTACATGCATTGGTACTCCCCATAAGAAAAATAAAGTTAATGACATAACAATGGGAGGTAGTTAGAAAATATAACAGATATGTTCACACACTTGGCTAGTTGAGTAGATAAGAAAATGTTTTTTTAATGAGACGTTTATAATATTGTTTTAATTTTCTCGCGTATTTACTTTCAAATTCAACAAATAAAATGCCTCGAATAATGAGTAAACTTAAATTATTATCTTGTTTTAATGATAATAAAATTTTATTGCTATGATGAACTTATGAAGTCCGCCTCTGTAGTATAGTGGTCGGCACGTTTGCCTACCGTTTTAAAGGTTCCTGGTTCGATTCCTGGGGAGAGGAGTAAACATAAATATAATTGAGTTTTCACTCGAATATTATATTTATTAAATATTGCTCTGGACTAGTATGTACCTACCTGAAGCGCAGGACTGATCACCTTTCCTTCATGTATTATTTATAACGATCAAGATAACATTTCTTATATACGTAGCAGTGTCCTATGCACCATTAGGTGTAGATAAAGGATAGAAAAAGAATGATGAACTTATTAAGTTATTACAATATATATTATAAATAACATTCAAAAGCTAATATGAATGGAATATGGAATTCTCCTTGTATATCGAAGAGAGAAGCTTTTATATTCCTTGAACTAACTAATTTACCATCAAACCGCTTGTATAGAAGGGTGAACAGAGAGAATAGAACGCCACAACGCTCTATCTTGTAAACAATCTTTGCCTCTTTCACATTCATAAATCTCCTCATACAAACCCACCGATTATTCCAACTCCTGACCTAACCACTAAGTACGCGGAAAGACCATCACACAAAAATGGCCATGTTTCATAATTCGTTCTACAACTTCAAAGCTTAAAAGAAATAGCACAGTCACTTCGTACTATGTTATATTGAATTGATATCAAAGTATTTTTAATTATCATTACAAAATTCTAGAGCTCTTCTTCTTCAATCTAGCTCTAATCACTTGTCTGAATTCCGGTTTTAAACCTGTTTGGGTGTGCTTTTAATTTCGTTATTTAAAACGATTGTAAAAACATATAAATTGAAGATGGTCATTAGATATTATGTTATTTGATTTCAGCAACTCGTATGTTTCGGAACGCTTCTGAGTTAGCTTCGAAATCCTACAAAACAAATTTGAATTATTGAAGCAGATATCTCTCTTGTTTTAAAAATCTATAACACCGACAGCAAAAAATCGTCAATGCACGATGTCTATGTATTTAACGCTAACAAAAGATATTTATCTCATTTTTTTCCAAGGAAAGCAAATATTATTTTTTTTCAAAATTCGTTAAAATAAAAATTTTAAAATACAAAAAAAACAATGTTTATCGAAGCAACCATTCTCTTAAATATTTCCTTGACAGTTATTTAGACTTTTGAAAAAATCTTTAAATAAATAATTAATCAGGTACATACCTAACTAAATAACAAACCACTAAGCCGCTTCGCTGCAGGGGTAGGCAAAAGAAATAGAACGACACATTGCAAACGATCTTCGCCTCTTCCACATTCATGCATCTTCTCATACATACCCGCCGATTATTCCGACTCCTCACCTGACCACTTTCAAATACATATTTGAATACTTAATCATACTAAGCTTACTCGGTCTTCCTTATGCTTATATAAAACATTTTTAAACCTTGCTGAATTTAATTTATCAATTTATCAAGGTTGTGGTCCCGTGGTTAGTGTTGCGGACCTCAAGTCAGAGTTTCTCGGTTCCAACCCACTCTACCACAGTTTGATACCTAAATGATTAATGAGCCGCTTGGGCTCACATAAATAGTATGAAATTGAAATGTTAGTGTGAATAATAAAAACAAAAATGTTTCTTTAAAAAAAAAATAATAACCAACTACCTTCTCCTCATAAATGTGTTATTTCTTCCGTCATTTGATTCACATGCCCAAACTATCTCGACACACTCTTAATTTTATCTATTATCTATAAATTTGGGTAGTATGTTTTCTAGGGATGGAAGGATTGATAAAGACTTAGAAAGGAGAGTGAATGCTGGGAACAAAGTTAATGGTGCACTGAAATCAGTTATAGCAAATAAAAATCTATCAGCGGAAGCTAAACTGGCAGTGCACAACGGAGTCCTGGTTCTGACTCTAATGTATGGAAGTGAAACATGGAGTTGGCAAAAGAAGGATGAAAGTAGACTGAATGCAGTTGAAATGCGATCTCTCAGAAGAATGTGCGATAAAACGATGTATGATAGATGTACGAATAGTGAAATAAGGAAGGAATGCAAAGCTGAGATAAGCATTATCGATAAAATTAAGAAAGGTGTGTTGAGATGATTTAGACATGTAGAACGAATGAGTGAGGAAAGAACGGTAAAACAAATTTATGAATCGAATGTTAGTGGGAAAAGAAGCAGAGGAAGACCGAGAAAAACATGGCACGATCAGGTATGCCAAATACTTGAAAGTGGTCAGGTTAGGAGTCGTAACAATCGGCGGGTATGTATGAGGAGATGCATGAACGTGGAAGAGGCGAAGAATGTTTGCAAGGACAGAGTGGTGTGGCGCTCTATTCTCTCTGCCTACCCCTGCGGGGAAGCGGCGTGATGGTTAGTTAGTTATTTATCTATAAATATTATTATAACTATTATGTTAATTTGTCGATTGGAAAATGTACGCTATTATTTGTAATTACAGCAAATACCCTAATCATATCAAAGTATTTGATTATACCGTGAGTACTTCGATATCATGTATCTTCGTAGATATGAGGCGTGAAAATAGCCATGGCGTCTCCGATCCCACATTCAAGCCTGCAGCAATGCGTGAATCGGATTTTTCTCAATAATAATCATTATTTATTGCACTCTCATAAAGATAATAGTGAATTTCAATCCAACGGGCTCCGAGTTGGAAATGTTATCGTAAGTATGCTAAATTAACACGTGAAAGCTTCTCATACGACTATAGTATTATACTCCACCTTTTTTAACCTGCGAATTCCATTTAAAAAAATTACTTCACGAATTTTTATTTTTTATTTTTTAAAAACAAAAAAAAAGAAAAATCAACATCCTAGAGAAATCTACTTTGAGAGAAGCTTGAAAAAATAATGTCAAAGTTCGCCAGTTCCAAAAAAATACTTTTTCCCAGTTTTTTCTATCGTAAATATCTAAAATACAAAATTGCGATTTTTCTAAGGATTTTGAAACACGAATTCCAATAATTGATTCGGCAGTCATCCATCTATTTTTAATAAAAGTTTTACTTGTTAAATACAAATAGTGTTTAAAAATTATTGACACAAGTGTAACAATAGATTATAGGGAATAGTGGTATTTACCAACAATGAGTTAAATTAAAAACGAATCGAAGTTCCAAATTTCTACAACAACAAAAAATAATTATTAAGCGTTTTAAATCTCAAGCAATTAAAAATAATACACCATATAAAATCTTTTAATAAACTTCCGGAAAACTTAAAGTCTATAGAAAATTATCAAATCTTTCAAACTAACATTTAAAAAACATTAGACTCACCCCTACCTAGACTCCATTCCAAAGAATTTTTTTTTATTTTAAATTTACCTTGCTTATTTTTAATTTCCTTTGTTTAATTTACTTTGTTTAAAAAGAAATGTAAAACGAACTCCCTCTCTAAACACAAGCATCTACTTTATTAGAGAGGTAGAAACGTTATATTTGAAATGTTTTGTATATTTACCAACTATATTGTATTATTGAAATATGTATTTTGTAAAAAAAATCGATAATTTTTTTTAAAAATATATATATGTACAAAATTGGGTACCTAAATAAAGCTTTACTCAAATAGCACTCCGGTCAATTATCGACCGTGTGAAAATATACGCACTGTAATAGTTTACTTCACATTGTTACTAAATTATATGATTTAATAGTACAAACGTATTCCAATAATTGGCCTCTCAAAACAAAATTCATCCAATTTAACTGACGGCTAATGACGAACGAAAGTGAACACAGTGAGATCGAAAAAATGTACTCACTGGCTGTGACCATTACAAGGGACGGGTTTTTCTATTAAATTCCATTAAATTAATTTTATTAATTAATTAATTGTATTAAACCGGAGCGATTTTTTGAAAATCTGTTTTATTATTTTATTTTATTTAGAAAAATAATGTTTCATGGTGTGTGGATTTAATTTTATTTATTTGGGACATCCACAAAACAATCCCATGTTGAGATGTCTTATTGTAATCATTCAGAACCATAGAGTAAGAGGAAAAACAAGATAAAACCAAAAAAGAGAAGGAAAAGTTGTGCAATTAGAAGCAGTTATTTGAAAATAAATGTCATAAGTAGTAGTAGTCAAATGTCTGAGTAAAATTAATTCAGTGTTTGAAATCAACTTTTCCAAAAGGTAAATCCAATTCATTAAAAGCCAGCCTTTTCAATAACTCTTTCTTTTTTAAAACCATATACATACATATTTATTTAATTACCTGGGTTAAAAGAAAATTAAGTTGCAATTTCTCGTAAGGTTCACAATAATGTGATAGTGACACAAAACGATGTTTTGTTTTTTAGATCCGTAGTGTAACGGTCAGCACCTTCGTCTAACGTTCTGGAGGTCCCAGGTTCGATTCCCAGTGTGGAGGTAAAATGAAAATAAGTGATTTTTTTCACCCTAATATTCATTCAATACTACCTTGTCCTGGTACCTGAAGCGGAGGGCTGATCGGCTTTCCTTCATGTGTTAACGATTAAGATAACACTGCGTTTATATGATGCAGTGCCTTATGCACTATTGAGTATGGATAAGGGTTTTGTAGAAGATATATATATATATATATATATATATATATATATATATATATATATATATATATATATATATATATATATATATATATATATATATATATATATATATATATATATGTTAAAAATAAGTTGTGATTTATCGTTTGTTAAACCTTAAAAAAATCAAGTTACGATTTATCTTACATTGGACCTTAATCGAACGAAAAAAGTTACATGATTTACCACTTGGATCGATTGATATATATTTTGTTTATTAAAAGCATCGATAACTTTGTGGTATGGTAATATAACACTCTCACAAAAGTGGTATTACTCAAAGTGAACGATGAATGATAAGGAGAGCGTTTAATATATGCCCACCACGCGACCGCAAACTGCATCCTGACTCAATTACAAAGATTCGTTATTTTATCCCGTTACGCCGTCTCCTGGCAATTAGCACTCACACATTTTACCGTCATTTTGAATGCTTATAAACGCGAACACGTTTCTTACTAACAGGACGGGAAGGTTGTCGCGTCGCCCCCTAGGGTACATCGGATAAGATTAAGGACCAACACCTCGAGAGTGTCCGGGACACAATCTCTCCATCCTTATTCCTCCCCGGCACGAATCCAGTCATTTCGCCCACGGATCGTGGCAATTCTTCGATCAGATAATTTTGACTGTGATTTCGCAATATACAGAGGATTCGTGCATTGAACTTAAATTCATTGAACTCCATCTTGTAATTACGGAAACTTTACACGAAGGTGGGATAAGCCGCACAGAAGAAAAATATATAAAACAACTCATTTAAAAAGGATTTTTTACATTTATTTTTACTTCCATATTCCTACATCTCCTCATATATACCCGCCGATTATTCCGGTTCCGGACCCGATCACGCCCCTGCATTTGAAATACTTGATAGTGCCAAGTTTTCTCAGTCATCTTCTGCTTCTATTTCTAACAAAATTCGTATCATACATTTTTGTTCTTCCGTCACTCATTCGATTCTCAAACCCGAAATATCTCAATACATTTTTTTTTAATTTTATTTAATGATTACTATAGAAATTTTTAAATTCCTTCAATTTATTTAATGATTACTTTCGAAATATTAAAATTCCTTAAATTAAGTTAATGATTACTATCGAAATATTTAAATGCCTTAAATTTATTTAATGATTACAATCAAAGTAATTTTAATATTTCAATAGTAATCATTAAATAAATTTAAGGCATTTAAATATTTCGATAGTAATCATTAACTTAATTTTAATTTTTAATTTAATTTAATATTAAAATTACTTCAATTAATTCAATGATTATAATAATAATAATAAAATTGGATAACTTATATAGCGCCATTTTCGTAAAAAAATACCTCAAGGGCGATTACTATCGAAATATTAAAATTCCTTCAATCTATTTAACGATAAGTATCGAAATTTTTAAATTCCTTAAATTTAGTTAATGATTACTATGGAAACATTAAAATTCCTTCAATTCGTTAAATGATTACCATCGAAATATTGAAATTCCTTCAACTTATTTAATGATTACTAACGAAATATTAATATTCCTAACATTTCGTTAATGATTACTATCGAAACATTAAAATTCCTCCAATTCATTTAATGATTACCATCGAAATGTTTAAAATTATTTTATGATTACTTTCGAAATTATAAAATTCCTTCAATTCATTCAATGATTACTATCGAAATATTAAAATTCATTCAATGGCTACTATCGAAATATTAAAATTCCTTCAATCTTTTTAATGATTACTATCAAAATATTAAAATTCCTTCCCGCTTCCCATGTGGCGATCAGTCGGGATCCAGGGTGACAGGCAATTTGAAAAAGCGCCGCGCAACCTCATTGAAATGTCAGGAGATACTATTCATGTCTCTATAACATTATCCCTCGCATTCTCCCGACCGTCATTTGCGGGAATATTCCGCCGCACTGACGGGAGACGAGATGGCATGAGACAGCTCCCAAGGAATGCCTGTCGGGAGAGATATCAGGGATATCGTATGGTCAACGCTCGGTCCTGGCTCAGACGCAGTGGAATAACAAAGGGTAATTGACAGCGACGGGGAAATATTATATTCAGGCTGGAGTTCACAAGGTTTTAAACGAAGTAGAAAGACAAAGAATGAAAGATAACTAATGAAAAATATCATAATTATCCTGTTCACTTATTTTATTCTAATTTTCTTCTTTATTTTATTCTATTATTCTACCTAACTAACTAACTAACCAAACATTACACAGAGAGGTAGGCAGAGAGAATCGAACGCCACACCACTCTGTCTTTGCAAACATTATTCGCCTCTTTCACGTTCATCCATCTTTTCATACATACCCGCCTATTATAACGACTCCTCACACTCTTTTACAATAAAAATCCTGGTATACTAAAAATATCTAAAATTTAGATAGACTTCATAGTATTTCTTACTTTCCTTTTACAGTAAAAACCTCGATATAACGGACGTCTATTATAAAAAATCGACTCACCAAATTATCTGCAGCAAGATTCTCTTTATACACATCCAGTATTATCAGAGATCTGAAATCATTAAACATATCATTAACGGTGGATTGAAATCGAAAATATATATATATATAAAAAATAAAAATAAAATAAAATTACGCAACCTTTTCATATGGATTAAGAAAAGAGATACATGAGTAAAGGTATAGGTGTACGCAGATATACATAGGCGCTTTGAACAGCCTCGCTTCAAAGCGCCTTTGACTCGCTTCTTTAGCGAACCTTAGCTCTAAACAATGGACGGGTTAAATTAAATCCCTGGATGAGATGCCTTATAATACACGCAGATGAATCATTTTATTTATTCCAGTGCATTGTCACACTCGTAAGTCGTAAACACAATACATTTTAATGAATGTGTCAGCCCGATGATCCGTAGAGCGTGCATTGTTCTAATATGTCAGATTAAGTTTGCGGATTGCAGTTTGCATGGATCACTGGACCATAAATTGGATGTTAAAATGAAGTTGACTATCGTTTATAAGTGTTTCTGATTCACATTTTTACATCGCAACATAGATGAAGAAAAATTTGGTAGTCCGGTATTACAGGGCTTACTACCTATTTATCATTGGCTGGTTGGTCGTATCGATTCTCAATACTCTAACAGCTACTAGTTACTAAAAATGTCTGAATTGAAATCTCCCAAAAATGTGATATGATACGTTTTGGTATTCAACCACCCGAAAATTATTTATTAATATTTATTTGTGTCCAGAAATTTAAATTTTACCTCAGTGTACATAGCGTTATAAATATTCTCTATGGAATGGAGAAATGTTAATTATGCTAAATTAACTACGAAAGAGAACGCCATAAATTTTGCATACCATGAAAGACTAAAGTATTATCATTTTTGACTGAGCGGAAATCATAAAGTATCATTATACCTCATTTGATTCACTCTAGTTATCTAATGAAGATATAAAAAAAAATCTAAATGGTTCATTAGCGAATAACACTTAATAAAGTACCTTTAATTTATTTTTAATGATTATTCATACCTTACAGATCTGCGCGCTCAATGAATAAAGCCGTATCTACAGAAAACTGGCTATAAACAACTGAAAAACACCATTTAAAAAATTTAAATAAATGATTAAAGTAAAAATTTTAATAAAGAAAATAAAGGTCTGAGATGGACTGCCGCAAAGAAAATATTTAGCAAATTACAACGTATAACAGTCAAACAACTACATATATGCTAAAACAACCCTTACATTTTAGCATTTAAGAATTACTCTCACATAACACGAGAAAATACCTTCTAGAAAAAACTTATTTACAGTCTATTATCCCTATTTCCTGACTTCATGGGAACGTACATAGAAAAACTACAAAATCCAAAAACACAGAAACGCATCAAACCAAACCTTGAACGTTTCAAAATAATTTTGATTATTATGCAATAAAGTTGCACCACGTGCTTCCTTTATCCATAAAATCTTTAAATAATGAAACAAAGTACAAAAGAGCTTTAAATGTATAAAGAGTAAGCTTTTAGTATAAATGGATAATGGTAGTGGGTACATATGGTAAGAAAAGAATGAGGATCATACCTTGGTTTCATGCAGCAGTCATCAAGAGTCCGGATAACCCTGATGCAGCCAAAATCCGATAAGAGTTGGCATATGACGGCACCATTATAACGAGTTGAGTCTAGTGTTAACACATTACAAAAAAAACACTTCTTAGCAAAGCACACAAATCACAAATAACACACTTTATGGAAACGCACACATAACTACAAGAACTAAATCACAGAAACACATCAAACAAGACTTAGCACGTGCCTATTTTGGTCAAAATAACTTTAATTGTTGTGCAATAAAGTTGCACAACCTACGTCCATTATCCATAAAATATTTTTTTAAATAACCTAAGTATAAAAGATTTATAATCAATTGGGTAGCATTGTTAGTAAGTCACTTTTATTTATTTCAAATTTATTCCACGATCAAATTTTAACGACACATTTTATATGAATCTGTTAACAAATTTGCTAATTAAAAACAAAACTGAAAATGAAACATTTTATAACAATAATATTTAAGCTATTTCAAAATACTGACGACTTAAAATTATTACACTTCGGTTATGTTATATTTAAATTATTACACATTAGTTATGAAATAAATTATTTTAAATTCACACCAGTTGTTATTCGAAATTATATTCATCATAATAATTTATTGACGATCTAAAACACAGAAACACATTAAAAAAACGTAACACATACCACTTTTAGTCAAAAAAAACTTTGATTATTATCCAATAAGGTTTCACAACCTGCTTTCATTATCCATAAAATTATTTAAAATAATAACGTTAGAATAAAAGATTTATTTATAAATAGATAGAGATGGGCAGATCTGATTCCGCATTGTAGTAATTGATTGCACGTTATAAACAATTTTATTTTATTTAGTTTTATAAAAAAAAGTATTGTTAAATGTGCCCCAGGCACGGGAAAACTCAGTGACACATCATTGTAATTTGTAATTTTATTAATGATGAACAATAAATAAATTAATTATTGTTATTTATATGTTCATTGAGTTTTATTATATCATATTTGAGAAACGAGTGCTATTTTAAAATAGTATTATTTATTAAGTCACCATTATTTGTTTTAAATTAATTCCCACGCACATTGTTTATATGAAACTGTGAACAATTTTGTAAAATACACAAACTGATAATGAAACATTTTATGACAATAATATTCAAGTTATTATAAAATACTGACGACTTTAAATTATTACACTTCGGTTATGTAATCATTAAATTGTTACACATTAGTTATGAAATAAATTATTTAAAATCATAATTATTTATTGAAGATTTCAAACACAGAAACACATTAAAAAACACATACCACTTTTGGTAAAAAAAAACTTTGATTATTATCCAATAAAGTTTCACAACCGGCTTCCATTATCCATAAAATTATTTTAAATAATAACGTTAGTGTAAAAGATTTATAAATGAAGGGACAGAGGTGAGCAGATCTGATTCGGCACTGTAGTAATTGATTGTACGTTAAAAACAATTTTATTTTATATAGTTTTATAAATAGTATTGTTAAATGTGCTCTAGGCAAGAAAAAGTCAGTAAAGGCACATTTTTGTATTTTGTTATTATTTGTTTTATGATATACCAACAAACAAAATATTGTTTTTTATTTATTCATTGTCGTTTATTATATCACCTTAAAGTAACGAGTTCCTTACCTAATTATTATTATTATTTAAAAATAGTATTATTTATTTAGCCACATTTATTTAAGTTAAATTTATTTCACTTTGAAATTTTAACGACACATTTTTATACGAAACTGCGCACAATTTTTATAATACAACGAACTAAAATTTAAACATTTTATGACAATAATATTGAAGCTAATTTGCAATACTGGCGTCTTTAAATTATTGCACTTCGATTATGATATCATAAAATTATTACACTTCGGTTATGCAATAAATTATTTAAACTCACACCAGTTGTTATTCGAAGTTATATTCATCATAATTATTTATTAGTAATGTCTCATACCGTTTTCAGAACGACTTTTTTTAAGTATATTAAAAAATGGAATTCACTTCGAACCACAGAAAATCAATAACAGATGGCTGGCAGTACTTAAAACCAAGTACCAAGTATTCGAAAAGTAAAATGATTTTTTCACAATGCAAATACATAGCATTCAGCAAAACTACAAAAAAATTAAAAAGTATTTCTAAATCTAAAAACGTATACTTCCACTCACATTTTTAAATTTATTAAATAATGGTTTATTTAAACGTGCACACGAAGCGGAAACTATTTTTTGACTGATCATAGCAAGTCACCCTTTAATAGTTTCATAATATTAACGCAATAATCTTTTTTTCATAATGGCAACTGAAACTTGTAATGTACCGTAAAGTGGGTTTACATTGCACCAAAATACTGCATTTTTTCAAAAAATTGTCTATTCAGATCAGGTTTTTTACTTTTTCTGAGGTTTCAACTATTGCAATGTAATAACACATATACCTGTAACATGTCTGATACGTTTTTAAATTTTTATCTATTTTGCCTGTATTTTTTTTTTATATTTATATTTTGGTGCAAAGTATCCCGGGGTAAAGTACAACTTTGCACCATGATATTTTCTCTACACTTTTCGTACTAGAATCCAAATTTATGCAAAGTAAAGGCTATCCTACAAGTTTTGTTGCACCTTATGAAGGGTTTTGGCTCACAGTTCACTAAATGCAGATTATAATATTGTATAATTATGGAAAAATAAGACACTTGATAGAATTTTTTTTTTTTAAATATTGAAAAATCTAACAAAAATGTTTTTTTTTTTCAATACTGAAGGTTTAAAGTTATATAAAATAAAAGGTGGATATTAAAACATATCGTACTATATAGGTAATAGGAATCAAAATTAAATTAGGTCTAAATATGGTCAAGTTCCGGGACGGTAAAGAAACCTCTTTTGGATTGCATTTTCGGTTCTTTTATGGAACCCGCTACATCCTTCCAAGAATATTGAAGAAAGTCATCCTTCATCGGCCACTTCCACGTTTTGAGACTCTCCTGCATGGATTTAACAGCTCTGTCTTTCTTTATTTCCAAAATCTGTCCCGGAAAATTTTCTCCTTCATAATGAAATACGACATATTTTCCCACCTTCTTTTTTACTGGTCCTAATGAAACGGAAGAACAAATACGATAACTGGTTTCAGTCATCGTTTTTGTTCTTCTCCCTCTTCCTCAAAGCTTCCGTGTCAACTATAATCAGTTAATGCTAGATATGCTGGAAGTTTCGATGTGGAAGGTGGGATCATTGATGTAGTTGGTTCAGGTAGCATTTGTGTCTCGTCAACGTTCATTTCGACATTTGGATTGTGAGCAATGCTCTAACCTGGTTCTATCGGTATTGTTTTCCTGCGTTTTAAGACTGAATTCTTTGGGTTGAATCTGTTTTCTTCCAAAAACTGTTGAAAACTCTGGCGCACGTCATCGTCATACGCTTTTAATGGCAACCGATTAAGCAACTGACTAGTTTTAGCAACAGTCAAGGTTTTATGTCTTTGCAAAAATGATCTTATCCATTTAGAGCCTAGTACGTTGTTCTTTAATATTCGTACTCTTCTGCCAAATCTATCCAAATAGGCTATTAGAATGTAGCGAATGTTAAAAACACTCACTGGGAAACCGTACTCACTCATGTCTACTATGCAGTTTACGAAGGATTGCTCTTCGCACTTGTCACATATCGGAGGTTTTCCCACAGGTTTTGTGTGCTGACCTTTGAGCTTATAGTTAATCGTCCTTCTGGGGATTTTGAAAATTTCTTCAGCCTTTCTTTGACTGATTGTACCATTTCGAATGGCCTCCACACACTGCTCCACTCTCTTCGGTGTAAAATTGCAGTATCGTCTGGCATAAGGCCGCTGTTTGTGTGTTCTTGACATTTTTGAAAAAAATATACCATCAGGAATTAAGTAAGTACACAAAACCAATAGATATTTAGCAAACATGTCAAGTTGTATTATCCGTTTTAAGACTTTTCATCAAATTAATTAACTATGGCCTTTTGTGGATACTTTGCACTTGGTGCAATGTTACCCCAAATGTGGTCAATACAAGTCAGTTCTTAAAAAAATATTATTTTTACATAAACTTGACAACGTAACTAAAAAATACAGTATTTGAGAAAAGCAGGGCCTATCTACCTATGATTTAGAGACCACTCACTTGTTGTAACTAGTTTCAGTATACTGATTCCACTGGATTTTTTCGGACACAATTTTCAGACAGAAAACTTTCTTTACGTTCGGACAGGAAAAACGCATTGAAGCAATAGCGACCGACTGTTACTTCTGTAAACTAAAAAGTAGATTGAAGTGCCATCTATCAGAAACAATAGAAAGTAGAATGAAAAATGACATGTATCAGAGATGACCAGCTCTACAATTTCTTTACAGAAGGTGGTGCAAAGTATCACCCATGGTGCAAAGTATACCCACTTTACGGTACCCATAATAACTCGACACTGCAGTGCACTGGCTAGAACACTCTAGAAGGGCGAAAAGCCATAAAAAAAGAAGTTATGTGCCTATATATTATTTATGCCTACATTTCAAATCAACAATAAAAACAAATTAATTCAAATTGCTATTTAAAATAGGTAATAATAAATTTCATTGTACATAATTATTTATGTAGGTACTCGTATGAATATATACAATATATATATATATATATATATATATATATATATATATATATATATATATATATATATATATATATATATATATATATATATATATATATATATATATATATATATATATATACATATATATACATATATATATATATATATATATATATATATATATATATATATATATATATATATATATATATATATATATATATATATATATATATATATATATATATATATATATATATATATATATATATATATATATATATATATATATATATATATATATATATATATATATATATATATATATATATATATATGTAATAAAATAACTAGGTACCTACCTATACATTTTATTAAGTACTTACAAAAAGTACCTACATAAAACAGTTCTACCACCAGATGCCGCATGCGTCGCTCAGAATAAAACAAAAGACTTCCGATAATATAATAATATTTAATTAAATAATATTTAATATTAAAAGTTAATAAACTGTCAGAATAAGATAGATAGATAGATAGATAGATATAAAAATTATTATAAAGATAAATTAAGAATAAACTTTAATTACAAAGCAACACATTGTTTATTTTATTATTATACACCCACTTTACATATTATTTACACTTAATTTTCAAAAGGAAAATATTACCACGTTATAAAACGACAATTTTGTTAATTGGAAATGGATTATGAAACATTAGATGTATTAAAACAATTACTACAATATGTTCGGAGTGAGAGAGAAAAATTAGAAGATGATCAAAGAAAACGATTAGAAGATAGTCAAAGAAGACCTGAAAATTTAAGAACTAGTGATAAAATTAAAAATAAAAATCATGTGAAAAAAATTTCTACAAAATATAAAATAAAATATACTCCAGAAAAGAAGAATTTCGAAGCAGATTGTGTGAGCAGGAATCCAGTATTAGAATCGAAGGAAAATGCAAATGAACAATTAAAAGTTGTAAATTTGGTTAAATTAGAAGATATTTTAAAAGATCAGAATAAAAATGAAGACATACAAATAACACAGAAACAGTGCTTGAAAAATGAAAATAAAAATAAAGTAGAAAAAACTTCTACGAAAGATAAAATAAAATATACTCCAGGAAAGAAGAATTTAGAAGTAGATTGTCTAAGCAGGAATCCAGTATTAAAATCGAATGAAAATGCAGATGAACAATTAAAAGTTGTTAATTTGGTTAAATTAGAAGATATTTTAAAAGATCAGAATAAAAATGAAGACATACAAATAACACAGAAACAGTGCTTGAAGAATGAAAATAAAAATAAAGTAGAAAAAAATACTACAAAATATAAAACAAAATATACTCCAGGAAAGAAGAATTTAGAAGTAGATTGTCTAAGCAGGAATCCAGTTTTAGAATCGAATGAAAATGCAGATGAACAATTAAAAGTTGTACATTTGGTTATATTAGAAGATACTTTAAGAGATCTGAATAAAAATGAAGGAATTCAAAAGAAAAAAACAAATGGATTGAAAAAAACTGTGTCTACTTTAAAAGGGTTAAGAAAAAAAAATACAAAAAAAAGAAAGAAAGAAAAAAGAACGGAAAAAAAAGAAAGGAAAAAAAAACAAGAAAGAAAAAAAAAGAAGGAAAAAAGAAAGAAGGAAAAAAAAAAAAAAAACTTTATCACATCACTAAACTTATACCAGTCCCTTCACTACAAGGAGATGATCCGGAGGACGAGTGAAAATTTTACTATGAATTTTCTTCCCCAAGGGGGGAGATGTAATAAAATAACTAGGTACCTACCTATACATTTTATTAAGTACTTACAAAAAGTACCTACATAAAACAGTTCTACCACCAGATGCCGCATGCGTCGCTCAGAATAAAACAAAAGACTTCCGATAATATAATAATATTTAATTAAATAATATTTAATATTAAAAGTTAATAAACTGTCAGAATAAGATAGATAGATAGATAGATAGATATAAAAATTATTATAAAGATAAATTAAGAATAAACTTTAATTACAAAGCAACACATTGTTTATTTTATTATTATGCACCCACTTTACATATTACATATTTACACTTAATTTTCAAAAGGAAAATATTACCACGTTATATATATATATATATATATATATATATATATATATATATATATATATATATATATATATATATATATATATATATATATATATATATATATATATATATATATATATATATATATATATATATATATATATATATATATATATATATATATATATATATACACATATATATATTTATATATATATATATATATATATATATATATATATATATATATATATATATATATATATATATATATATATATATATATATATATATATATATATATATGTATATATATAGGTATAAATATAATTATTTAAAAGTACTTACCTTACATATTTGTAACATAACTACTTTTTCTAAAATTTGGTATCACTTTAAGATCTACCATATTGCGGATGTAGACAAAATATAGGAGTTCGAACCATACTTTGTTCCAGTGTCCTTCCACACAAAAACTTCCTAAACTGCTTCCACCTTTCTTTCTGAAACTTATTCTAGAATTGTGGTCATAATCCCTTCAATGATAAAGCTAAACTCATTTATACTATGAAAAAAATATTATTTCTTATAATCAAATATATTTTATTATTTTGTTTTTACATAATAAAAAATTAAAAATTAACACTTGACACTAATATATTTTCCCTGTGTAACTGCCAAATAAAAATAAAATAAAAATAAATACTTCAAGACCTCATATGAGGGCTTAATGTAGGAAAGGTTACAATGTAGCAACCTACTTGTAAATTATATTGGTGAAACACGTAGCGATCAATAAATCGTTAGTAAATAAAATAAGGATCGGAAGACGAAATCCGTTTTTTTTATCAAATTGAGAAAATAATATTTTATTATTTCAGTTTATTTATCTTTCAAATTACTTAAACCATAATTTTAACGAACAACTTATGTTTGTAGCGTAGTTTAGGAAATAATAAATATTGAATTTTATTCATTTTTATTTTATATTGATGACTTCCTTGTTATATAAATAATGCTTTTAAGGATGTAATTAAAATTTTGAGCACATAAAATAAAACATATTTTGAGCACTCAAATCATTTCTTGAGCATAAGTACGTATGTTTTCGCATAAATAATTTCGTCATTTTTAAACCAAATTAATAGCTGTGTTCCAGGAAAGACGAAATACCTTCATACTGTCGCAGGTATGTTCATATAATAATCACGAAATAAAATATGAATTATAAAATATGAAAACGAAATTAAATTTTTCTTTGTTGTTTCTTTGTTTAGGTTGGATCTACTCTTTTTTCGGGATAAAGAATTTTCTTTGTTTCTGTGTTAATAATGTTTTAATAATTTGGCATAATTATTTGTTAATTATATTAGACGCTGATACCGTTGTATCATGACACAGTCAAAATTAATAAAAAAATATATTATTTTTTGACATCTCATCAAAGATGAAGAAGAATATGGAAGTCTGGGCATTTACGGGGCTGACGACCGTCATAGGCTGGTTTAAGTGATCACTTTACACACGTGTAACATTAACCAATTTTACCCATTATTGCAGTCACACTACTCAAATTCTTTGAAATTCTAAATATATGAACCAATTTTGAAACATTATTCTTGAATCACTAGAGACATCTATTGGTGAGATGATTAAACCAGCCTGTGACGGTCGTCAGCCCCGTAAATGCCCAGACTTCCATATTTTTCTTCATCTTTGATGAGATGTCAAAAAATAATATGAAAATAACTCCTGTAATTGGAGATAATCCAGATTTTGTGAACAAGTATTTGGACACACTCAAAATGTTGTTTATAAAAAATTTAATAAAAAAAAATTACTTCATACATTTATGTCATATAATGCAGGTTGCCATAAAGGGGAAAATACCTCTTAACCTACCTACTTATTAAAAAAAAACATAAAACCGTTTAAAAACTATTTTGGATTTTACAAAATTTGAGAAGGTTCGGTTCATAAACGATGTAAAATGACCCCATTTTACAAAAATCATTCTGACCATTAAAATTTTTGGTTCAACATTTTAATTTAGCCGCGGTCCCTGGAATCTGCTAAGATAAATTTAATGAGATTCTTGAACATAAAATCCTTAATTAATCAATCTTCTTCTGCTTATAAACAAAAACAAAAAATCTTTGTAAAATATTTCTTCTTATCAACCGCCTAAAATAAGACATCGTTAATTCCAAGTTGTCCATCAACACTCTTCATTCCCTACATCTCTTTTCTTCATGCCATCATTTACTGTCACTTATTGCCATTAATTATTATAAACTGGACACACAATTTATTTTTATCAATAACTAGCTGTAACCGGTAACGCTTTGCTGTGAAACCATTCAAACTGGTTAAATGGAAAAGAATGATAATAAAAAGTACATTTTTCGAAAATGTGTAATTTCGCAAGGGTATTAATAATTCTAAATATATTAAATATCTTTAAAACAAGAATGCATACAAAAAAAAATAAAAACGCATGTTACAGAAACTGTCAAGAACCACGATGCCACCATGAGCTATGTTTAATATGGCGTTAGAAGCTGTTAATTTTTTTACCTATCAATCGTTACATTTTTATTTGTACAAAATATATATATATATATATATATATATATATATATATATATATATATATATATATATATATATATATATATATATATATATATATATATATATATATATATATATATATATATATATATATATATATATATATATATATATATATATATATATATATATATATATATATATATATATTTATATATATATATATATATATATATATATATATATATATATATATAAATATATAAATATATTATATATATATATATATATATATATATATATATATATATATATATATATATATATATATATATATATATATATATATTTATATATATATATATATATTTTTATATATATATATATATATATATATATATATATACATTTAAATATATATATATATATATATATATATATATATATATATATATATATATATATATATATATATATATATATATATATATATATTTATATATATTTCTTTTATTTTAAATTATTTAATATAGTTGAAAAAAGTATAATTAAATTAATTTGCTTGGTATTTCTTCTTTTAAAATATCTCAACATATATGTACTAGTTGCGTTGTCCTTCTCCAAAAAAGAGATTAGAGCTCATGTGCTTGGAGAGTGACTGAAACTCATTATTAATTTACAACATTTTGAGTGTGTCCAAATACTTGTTCACAAAATCTGGATTATCTCCAATTACAGGAGTTATTTTCATATTATTTTTGACATCTCATCAAAGATGAAGAAGAATATGGAAGTCTGGGCATTTACGGGGCTGGCGACCGTCATTTTTCTGGGCTGGTTTTAGTAATCACTTTACACACGTGTAACATCCACCAATGCTACCCATTATTGTCGTCAGCCCCGTAAATGCCCAGACTTCCATATTCTTATTCATCTTTGATGAGATGTCAAAAAATTGTATCATTATTAATTGTTTATATATGTATACTTATGAATAATATAGTAAGAAAATTCTGTGTATTTTTTGTGTGGGTGTGTTTTTTTTATTAATAATCATTGCAATATATTGTTTTTTTATTTACATAAATTGTATACATTTATTTAAAGAACAATTATAAACATATTTAAAATATTTTTTACAGAGACCCACCAGGCCACCTTGTGTGTCTTGTCAGTGGAGTTCTTTTTACATACATTTTTTTTATTGTTTTTATCCCTTTTTACCTAATATACACACAAATAAGGGAGAAAAATTAAAATTATAAGCTATTTTACAATTTTCATAGAATCATTTGATGATCTTTTACTTGAGTTCCAATTTTACTTGATCATTTACCCATTCCTTTATTTTGCCTTTGTTCCATATTTTATTTTGACCTCAATTTAAAATTTCAAAGTAATAAATTAATATAATAAAAAAATAAAACCCTTATCCGCACCCCAATGGTGCATAGGGCACTGCGTCATATAAACGCAGTGTTATCTTGATCGTTTCCACATGAAGGAAAGGTGATCAGCCCTCCGCTTCAGGTACCAGTCCAGGGTAATGTTAAATAAATATGACAGTGAAAAAATCACTTATATTTATTTTGCCCCCCTTGGGAATCGAACCCGGGACCTCCAGAACGGTAGCCGAGCGTGCTGACCATTACACTGCGGAGGCGGACGAATAAATTAACTTTAGGAAAAAGAATTAACATTATTTATACCTCTATTTCCCTTCGTTTAAAATTAAGAATTGAAATTACTTTTGGCAATGTCAATATGAGATCGAAAACAAGTTTATAAATAAAATAAAAGTTCTTACGGACGCTCAGTAGCTTTTTTTGTCGTCGTTTACTTTGTCGTAAAATGAACAATCTGTTAGACGTAGTTAGTAACTATCTCCCATCAGAAGTAACACCTTTATAACTTGTGTCTTGGACTCTAATTGCCAATTACATTTTATGTAGTTTATTTCTTATTTTAACAAAAGTCCCATTCATGTTATATCATTCATTCAGGATGTCACTCCGTACGAAGTAATTAACTATCTACATTCAACCGGTATGAACATGGCACTTTAATATTGAGTTCATTTCTTATAAACAGTCATGAACGAAAGTTACCTTGTATAAAAGTAAAAAATAAATAAAAAAAAAAGAAAATTAATACCCTTATCCACACCCCAATGGTACATAGGGCACTGCATCATATAAACGCAGTGCAGGAAAGGTGATCAGCCCTCCATTTCAGGATAATATTGGATAAATATTACAGAAAAAATCACTTATGTTTATTCGCAACCCCCCCCTGGGAATCGAACTCGGGACCTCCAGAACGGCAGCCAAAGCTGCTGCTGACCATTACACAACGGAGGCGGACAAAATAATAATTATTAAAATAAAAATAGTATAATATCTATTGTATATAAATAATATTGTACGTGGTCGTTTTTTCAGTCTTAAATTTCCTGAAGTTAATTTATTACTGTGAAATTTTAACAATATATTGCATTCATTGCAATGTTAATTGATAATAATAAAAAACACACACACACAAAATAAAACATAGAATTTTCAATTTCTATCGACATGGAGATTGCCAAGCAAAGATCGATTCGAAAAACTATTGAAAATTAAAAAAAAAACATGCTGTTTCGTCAAATGTGAGGCGATCGTTAGTCTGTTAGTTGTTTCGCCATTGCCAAATTGCCACATCTTCAATAAATAAAAATATAAGCATCATGTCAGGTCACGAGAAAACTGTATATTAAAAAGTAACTCCCAGCGCAAAAAAGATTGGACAAACATTCGTTTGATAATGCCCTAACAAGGCAAAAAAATTGTCACAATATAAAAATTAAATTTAAAAAAATGTGTTTTTGTTAATAAAATACAACTTACTACACATTAAAAAAATCTGTGTTTGATTTAAAATTAATACCTTAATTAAAATTTTAAAAAAGGTTAGGCACCCTTGCCATGAAACGAGCCGACCCTATATAAAAAAGGTAACAAGAAATCAAATAAGTGAAACTTAGCTTTTTATGATTTCAAAATTACACTTTTTGTGCGTTTGTATTATTAGATCCAGAGCGCGAATTCCCTACCACTAACTGCCCAATCACGCCTCGTTTTATTAAAAAAAAAATGGGCATTACTCCTTATTCTCCGCAAAACGAAATCTATTAGACAAGAAATCGATTACAAGGATCCGTATTTACGCTCCAATAAATTCTACCACATGGGTGGCCCACCTTTTCAGCAGCCGGGCCAGATTTTAGAAACCAGATTTCTTACAATAAAAATTCAAATTTCAAACAAAATTTATTTTATTATTCAAAGGAAACATGAAATATATAAAGATATATATATATATATATATATATATATATATGTATATATATATAATATATATATATACATATATATATATATATATATATATATATATATATATATATATATATATATATATATATATATATATATATATATATATATATATATATATATATATATATATATATGTATATATATATATATATATATATATATATATTTATATATATTTATATATATATAAATAAATATATATGTATATATATATACATATTTTTATTTATATATATGTATGATAAAAATCACCACTTGGGTAGGTCCGTACTTTCATCCAATGCTAGAGCATAAAATATGTACAAATTATCTTCAATTTGTTTTCTTATGTCGTCCACACGCCAAGCATTCCTTAACCATTTCACCATCTGAATATCGCTTAGATTTTTTGCTAGTATCATGGCTACTGTATAACTAGCTTTAACGTTGCATTTTTACTTTGAGTCGCTCTAGCAGTCAGTTATAGCAGCTTGTATTATTATCAACGTGCGGTTAAAAGTCGATCACAAAATGTTGTGATTGTTCGTTAATACGAATATACCATAGAAGAAATTGTCACGATAATAAGATACTTCCATATATTGGATATGATACAAACTTCGCACGATGGAATGTTCTTTTGGTGGTTTTATGTACACTTAAAGAAAAAAATGTGTGAAATGCTCCGCGGGCCGCAAGTAGACACCCAACGGGCCGCATGCGGCCCGCGGGCCGCGGGTTGGCCACCCTTATCCTACCGTCTTGACAAATAGGCAACCGAACAGTGCTGCCGTCTAGCGGCGGGGTGGGTAAACGACCTCCACGTCCCATCCTTAAATGGTGCTTTTGCATAATTGCTTCTTTACATATATGCTGGACACATTGGGTCCGGTTTGCGGCGAACGGTTCCGCCTACCGACAGTTAATCAATCTTCAAATATACTCGTATAATCGAGTTTGTTCTTATGCTTTAACACCACTTCAACTCCTGAATTTGAATCCTGTATTTCGAAAACGTTTAAAGTCCACCAGATGTAATTTCACGGTAGAGCGAAAAATGTCCCATGTAAGGTTTAACAAAAGAATAACACTAAATAGTTTTTTGACATTTCAATAAACATGAAGAAGAATATGGAAGTCTGGGCACTTACAGGTACCTGTCATAGACTGGTTAACTGATCACTTTACGTGTTTCTATACATTCACTAATTCTACCCATGATTTCTTATCACACAACTTAAATCTCGGAAGACATATCTATGCTTCAATTGAAAAGATCTACTATATGGTAGATCGTGAAAGTTACACAACGTTTAAAGTGATCACCAATCGATGCAAGCTCGTGAGCCCTGGGAATGCAAAACCTTCCATCTAATAAAAAAATCGTCTCTGTTGAGAAATCTAATATACTTCCTTCTTCTTCTTCCCGGGTTTCAATCCTGGGATTAGTTTGCAGCAATTTCCTCTATTCTTCTCTTCCATTCTTCCCTGTCTTGTGCGGCTCTTTTGAAATGTGCATATGATGAGCAGCGCACGTCCACCAACAGGTCCTTCAGGTACTCTCGGCGTGGGCGTCCCCTAGTGTTTGTCCCCTCGGTCATACCCTCAATTATGGCATGCAAGAGACCTTCTTGATGTTACATGGCCGATCCATCTTGCACGCCTTTCGGACAAGGTCCTGAGCAGGTGCCTTCCTCCTTCGATTCCTTGATTCTTAAGAGTCTTCTATAGGACCACATCTCAAAAGCCTCTAGTCTCCGCTTATCTTATACTTCCTATATATCACATAATATATAAATCCAGTGCTTGAATACAATCAAATAAATATTTGAAAAATTGTGTGACTTGTAACGTTTTCGAAATACAGAGTTCAATTATTCAATATTATAACAACACTATCCATCTACCTTTGCCAGATTATACTGTGCCTTAGACTTCAACAACGCAATCAAACACCTACATATGTACGTAGATCGCTAGATTGTAAAACGTAATATTATATTATTTTTTTTTGTAATTGGATGATGGGTATCAAATCTAGCCTGTCCTAGCAATTTTTTTCCCAATAATTATTGGGAATTCTGCACTACCTTTTAAGAGATATCGATATCTTGTCGAACGGTATCGTGTAATGACTGGAGCGAAACAAATCATCGCTGACGTTTTGAGAGCAATTTTTTAGGGTAATAAATTAATTGTTCAAAGATGTTGAACCCTCTACACTTCTTTTCCTATTCATCACAATCATCATTCATCTGAAATATGACCATACCTGTTGAGTATTTAACTACTGTGCAAGCTGTAATTTAGTTATTAGAGGATTAATTTCATGGTTTCATTCTCTGTGTTTATCAATGTTGAATCTCGTGCAACATGTTTTGAGAAATGCTTCTAAGATCTATCGCCAAAACATTCAGCTCACAAAATACGAGATGAGCTTTCAGATAACACTCAATAATGAGTGTTTTAATAATAATGATAACAGTAGTAATAATAATAATAACGGTTTTCCTAGAAAATTTCAAAATTTAAATTCTCGACAATTTCCCTTGAAAAATTATCTCAAGGGCGCTTTTAAATTGGAAGTAATTTTAACTTATAAAATAATATACGTAAATAACTATTTAAGATAATATTTATGTATATACACACACATATGTATATAAATATATTGTATGTATATATATATATATATATATATATATATATATATATTATATATATATATATATATATATAAATATATGTATATATATATATATATATATATATATATATATATATATATATATATATATATATATATATATATATATATATGTATATATATATATATATATATATATATATATATATATATATATATATATATATACATATATATATATACAAATATATAAGAAGCCGAATTGTCTATTCCGTGGCATTAAGGGTGAGATATCAAACTTACGAATTCAGTGCATGACCGGCTGCCCATTCGTCTGCACATATTATTTCAAAGAATAAATGTTGAAAAAATAGTAAATTATTTATTTAACTTACCTTTCAACAACTCTTTTCTTTTCAAAACCATATTTTTATATCGAGCATCTTAAAATAATTTTAATACAAAAACGGTGTTTAAAATAAAAACCAATGGTTATCCGGTTTGATAAACAACAAAAAAATTGGTAAGTAGAAAATTGGAAAACTAGTACGTAACTCTTTCGTTTGTTCAAGAAACGTCGGTTTGACAGTGACTAATTGAATTGATATTTATGCATCTTTTTTATTCTTGGCAATGACATGAAAAATGTCGTTTTATTATCTTATAGACAGTTACACATCGAAAACACATGATGTAACAGGGATACGTTTTTTAACTGCTTTTAGTATAAAAACTTAGTATAAAACAACGTCGTTATAGTTTTTTCAAGAAGCTTATAGTACTTATTTTTAAAATGTAGTCAAGCCCTTTTATTTTAAAGGGATAAGTGACTGTTGCTCTCTCCGACTTGCGTTTTACATAATCAAATGTGTAATTATTTTCACTATCGATCAATTCTCATGGCAAGTATGAAAATGCATGTTATGTTTCTGCAAATCAAACAGGAATGAAAAGGAATTTAATATCTTATTTTAAGGCGGGATAATCGATAGCCCGCAACTTCATTTTATTTTAACCCTGGTATAATTAAATGTACTGGAATTTTTTGTTTAAAACACCGTTTTCGTATTAAAATAATAAGTGGTTTTTTTTCGAAATAAATGTATAGTTTGGAACAGAAAAGAGTTATTGAAAGGTAAGGAGTTTGAAAAAAATTTAAATTCAATATACATATATTCCAAAAAACACACATTGGACACAGTGTGGCTCAGCTGGTTCCGTTCTAAATTGTTTGTTTGCGAGTAAACCCTTAAAATTAATCACTCACCCATTTTATTAAATTTCTAGTTACCCTTGCCGCTAACAATGTGATGCCTTATAAAGAAGTAGAAAAATGGACTTGGCATGAAGTAAAGAAAGATTCGAAACGTACTCATAAATATTGAAGACGAAGAATTCCCGAGACATTACTGCTGGGGTGCTTTAGGATTCAATGAATTGTGCTAGAAAGCGCCATGCCCATGTCTGGACTGGAAGATCTCAATCGCGGCGTTGAATTAGCAAATGAAATATATATATATTTACATATATATATATATATATATATATATATATATATATATATATATATATATATATATATATATATATATATATATATATATATATATATACATATATATATATGTATATATATATATATATATATATATATATATATATATATATATATATACAGTGGGTGGCCAAATTATTAGGGACACTTGTCCTTTTTTGTAATTTTCATGTTTAAATGAATTTTATGATCAAATAAATTTGTTCTAATTAAAAAATATTACTCATTTTTGTTGCTTGTATCATAATTATTGTTTTTAAGACGTAGCAATGCTGCAAAATATCAAAGAAGTAAGTTTTTTTCTCATTTTAGTGTTAATTAGTGAAAAATGGTGTTGGTGTGAGCTCAGTTAATATTTTTTAAACCATTTTTCTGTATGTTTTTTGAGTCCAAGACTATAAAAAAAGAATTATTGTTTAATAATTTATTAGTTTTGCTAATTTAATAAGTAAATTTCAATTAATTTTTAATTAAAATTCAATTTAGTTTGAATTGAACCTTAATATTTTAAATTTAAGTATGGGCAAGTCTTTAGACATATCTCCAAGAAAATGTAGGGAAGTACCAACCTAACTACTTCATTCCACATATTCTTAAAGAGAGATAGCAGCACTCACAGGTATTTTGAAGTCTGGAGTCAACCGGATAAAAAGAAAAATTCATAAAAACCCACCTCTAGAAGCAGCCCGCGTCTGAAAAAGTGGCAGAAAAACGATCACCACTCCGCGTGGTCACCGTAAAATCAGGGACATCTATTTCCAAAATTGTATAACGTGTGTTGATTATCTACTACGTTGATAAACGATGTAGGAATCAACGCCTCCAAAATGACAGTTTGGAGACGGTTAGTTGAAGTAAATCTAATTGGTCGACGTCCAACCAAAAAACTACGCCTGACTGAGGCCATGAAGAAAAAACGACTCTTATGGGCCAGAACACTCCGGAATATGACTGTTTCGGACTGGAATCGAGTATTTATGACTTATGTTTGTATAATAAAATAAGAAGATAATAAAAAATACACATTTTTGCAATCATGGTAATACTTTATAGGTCTGCTTCTAAGACGAGTCAACATTTAAAATTTTGGTGGGAAAAACTTAATTCGTCCGACGGGGCCCAGGAGAAAAATTCCACTCGGACTGCCTGGTGAAGAGGGCTAAAAACACCCTATTAGCATAATGTTGTGGTCCATGATCTCATTTAAGGGTATGGGATGCCTCCATATCATGGAAGGGACCATGAGGCAAGACCAGTACCTGCGAGTACTGAAAAGTCGGCTCCAGCCGAAGCTAAGGAATGGTTCCCTGGTGATGAAGAGTATGTGTTTATGCATGAATAAGTACCGTGTCATAAAGCCAGGAGTGTTACCGCATTCCTGGCTGAAAAAAACGTTTGTTGAGTATGTGTTTTGTCTTGCCCGGGCAATTTTCTGGATATGAACCCCATTGAAAACATTTGGAGGCTAACGAAACGGGAAATTGCTAAAAAAGTCATCACCACCAAGCGGTTACTGAAAGAAACTCTTATCAGAGTATGGCATGGTAACTCTAATCTTCGGCACAATACAAAAATCTGCATAGAAAGCATGCCCCGACGTTTGGAAGTTGTAATCGCAGCATAGGGTGTTATTACTAAATATTAAGGTTTTTTCTGAAATTTTTGAATAATCGCTTTTTATGATAAAAATAAATTACTTTTACTAAATGTTTGATGAGATTGTTTCTAAATTCTTAATAAAGCACCCCAATCAATAAAAAAAATAATTAAAAAACCTAATTATTTGCTCATTAAATTCATTTGATCATGAAAATTACAGGAAATTCGAAGTGTCCCTAATAATTTGGCCACCCACTGTATATATATATATATATATATATATATATATATATATATATATATATATATATATATATATATATTTATATATATATATATATATATATATATATATATATATATATATATATATATATATATATATATATATTTATATATATATATATATATATAAATATATATATATATATTTATATATATATATATATATATATATATATATATATATATATATATATATATATATATATATACATATATATATATATATATATATATATATATATATATATATATATATATATATATATATATATGTATATATATATATATATATATATATATATATATTTATATATATATATAAATATATATATATTTATATATATATATATATATATATATATATATATATATATATATATATATATATATATATAAATCGTAGTCATACAGGAGAAAGTGACCAAGTGCATTGTTTTAGAAAAACGTGATCATTGACTATTTATACTTATCTTACTAGCTTAGTAGTGAAAAATCCCAGAGGATTTTAAACTTGGAAGTATAATACAATATATTGACTTGTTAAAATGACTAACTGCATTGGTGTTTATTTTCTTTCCAAGCAAAAGTGACTTAAATGACCTTCCTGAGCATTTTACGTTTTATATATATATATATATATATATATATATATATATATATATATATATATATATATATATATATGTGTGTATATATATATATATATATATATATATATATATATATATATATATATATATATATATATATATATTTATATATATGTACCATATATTTATAAGATGCCAACCTGTCTATGCCGTGGCGTCATAATGAGAAGGGATATAATCAAATCACAGCTCACACATCGCATTACATACGCAGAATATCATTCATCTAGTTGTAAATACGTGGGATAGCCTCCTAATTGCAGCAATCACCACCGAGGAAGGGGGCGAGCGAGGCCACCACACCGCCGGTGCAGCGCCATTAGATGATACACGATGCAGTCCGCTGGTATTCCTGATCAAAAGATATTGTGGCTTACTGCACATTAGCAAACAAGTCCCGGTAGCTACCACATGACATCCTGCACACTTATACTAGATGTAAGACAGGGATGGCGAACCTTTTTAAACCAGAGTGCCAAAATTTTTTTTCTTCTCAATTTAATAATAATTTTTAAATTTCTCGCGGTTTGGCCTATATATTTTCTATCGTAATTCCCACACGAAATTTCATAAATACCACTCTTTTGTAATATCGCTCACTCCTTTCAACAACGTCATATATCAAAAATCCCCAATTTTCAGTTGTTCCGGAATGCCCAGAAAATGTACTTTATTCCAGCAAAAGCGGCATATTTTTAGCTTAATATTTACCCGCTACAGGGCAGTGGTGTTTTTGCATTTTGAAGAAAAGGTATCGTTTCGTAATGGGGAAATAACATTCTGGTATTTCCTAAAAAGATCAATTGCACACTAAAAAGGTTAATAAGTGGCTTGATATTTATTATTATTACATTTTATTATATTTTTAAACTTTAAAAACGATCTCCGGAAATATCAAGTTTTTTTTATGACGTTATTGAAAGGAGTGAGCGATGTATCTAATTGAGTAACCCCCCTTCCCCTTCCCCCTATCTTACGCCTTCCCTTATTTTTACGACGGATAATTATTTATTATGTTTTACATTTAGACCTGAAGATGGAAGCATAGCTTCCGAAACTAAGTGTCAATAAACTCAAATGGTAAAAATACAAGTGTTTTCTTTTACAATATAATAATATATTACTATATTGTAAAAGAACATGTACATGTGGCACTGTCATGGAAATAAAAAAAAATATTATAAAAGAAAAACACATGTTTTTTACCACTTGAGTTATATTTATTTTATTGTAACGACTAGTTTCGAAAGCTATGCTTCCATGTTTACGTCTAAATATTAACTAAAGCATAAACAATTATCTGTTATATACATAAGAAGGGGGGTAGGTGAGGGTAAGTCAAATGGGTGGAATTTGAGAATAAAGGAAAGTACTAAGTAATGGCAAAATAAATAAATAAACAAATAAATACACTTTCAAAAAATGTAGAACCCTTAAAACTTTTTATTTATTTACTTAGGATAATTTAAATTTTTTATACAATTCCATACAATATCTATACTTTTCTACTTAATACAATATTATAACTTAGTTGCGCTGAGCCTCTCCAAAAAAGAGACTGAGCTTTTGTGCTTGGAGGGGGAATTTCATTATTATTGAGATTTTTGTTGTTACATTCTTCTCCGTCTTATTCCTCATTGCTGAGGGTTGTGACCCTTGCAGAAGCAATGAGTCTTCTCCAGTTATCCCTTGACTGCGCTGCACGTAGCGCTCCAACCACCGAGGTGCCTGCTGCTGCCTTAATTTCATCGGTCCATCGTGTGGGGATCTTCCTCTCCCTCTCTTTCTCTCCAGGCTACCGATCACAACTAGTCGTACCACTGGAGAATCCATCTGTACCCGACGGATTCTCCAGTTCTTTGGACACACTGCGCGTGGCAACGAGGATAGCCTGTTACATACTAGACACCAATTTTTTATTTCGGTTTCATAGCTGGTAGCTTTTTATAGAATACAGGCAATAGTACTTTCGTCTGTAAGTCGAAACTTTTTTCAATTTTTTGTATAATCACTTTTTTTTTCTCTTCATTCGCGTGACATGCAAAATCGTCTCGCGTGCCATAGGTTCGCCATCCTTGATATAAGATGTTATATTTCAAGACACAGATTGCATCTTAAACGCTTCCTGACTTCCCAGTTATATCGGGTTACATCACCAAAGCGCTCATTGAATTCTTCAGCAAAACTAGTTCATATAAAACATGGCATCAATTGACTGCAGGCTAACCCCAGATTTTTTTCAAATAATTTTATACAAGCGTTATCATGTTTATACCAGTGTCCTGTTTCTCTGTCGTTCTTCTTGCAAATAAACCGGTACAGTTGTGTTTTTATTTTGAATTTAATCTTACGATTCTTCGTATAATAAAGGATATCGATTTGAAATTATTGTCAATAAACTCTTTAATTAATTATTACAACTTTTTTGCGGCGAACTAAATGCGATACAAATGAAATCCCTTTTCATAAGCTTGTTAAGATATTTAAAATACTTCTAGGATTCTTCTAGAAGTACCTTAAGAAAAATAGGATTTTTCCGTTACTAGAAGAATTTTAATCACTTTATACTAACATATAAGTACATGTTTAATGAATTACGTATCACATGTTACACATGTGTAAAGTGATCACTTAAACCAGCCTGTGACGGTCGTCAGCCCCGTAAATGCCCAGACTTCCATATTCTTCTTCATCTTTGATGAGATGTCAAGAAATAATATGAAAATAACTCCTGTAATTGGAGATAATCCAGATTTTGTGAACAAGTATTTGGACACACTCAAAATGTTGCGGTGAAGATTGTTTGCAGACAGATAGGTGTAGCGTTCTATTCTCTCTGCCTACCCCTGAGGTAAAAATTCACGATGTTTAGTTGGTTACTTATAATACTTTAAATGACTGTGAAAATTTTTAATCGAATTTCGATTCGAAATTAGGTTTTTCTATCCTCAAATTGAAATAAAAATAAATAGTTATAATGTCATTAACCGGGAAGCAAAACCAAGTTTGTTTTTTCAACACTAGACCAAAATATCTAAGCGATATTTAATAAACAAAACATAGTTGCTTAGTCGATTCCAAAATCATTAAAATTTACATTGATTCTACTGTCTCTAAATACGAAAATTTGTCTTGGTGATTTTTCAAATCGGAACATACATAATTGCCCGTTATATTTCAGCATGCATACTTCACTTTAGTAAAGATTGACCAAATAACTGTCATTACACCAAATTTCAAACATGTAGTGTCATTAATATGCAATATAATTATTGTACTTGAAAAAGGTATGGACGCATCAAATCGTTCAGTAAAGTTGAGATTTTGCAGTTAATAGGCGTGTCTAATTAAATTAATAATTAGAATGGTATATAATTCAAAATAGATTAATAGATTGGCGAAGATATTTATTACTTAAATGACTCAATTAAATATTTTTAAATCGTTTTTCTATGCGAAAATCAATCATGGACGAAGATCAATATAAAAAGAGATAGTAATTCAACATTTTGATTTACGTTTTAATTTATGGCTATTCTCAATCCTTACCTACAAAATTATGGCAAAACCACTCTTTAAAAAAAGTTGCATATAATTGTATATTTTCCCCCCATTTAGCTTTTAAATAAATGAGTATCGAAACCTTTTGAAAATATAAACGTCCTTTCTTTAAAATTAAAATAAGTGGGTTGATAATCATACTCCTTAGTCAAAAGTAATCTTCCTAAACCTCATAATTTTTTTCTACTAAATTTAGGTACATACTAAATACAGATGGTCCGAAATACAGTCAAATGTAAGACATTTTATAAAAATCATTAAATAAAAACATCTTTAGAAGATGACAAGGTTCTTGTTGAAACCGGTTGAAGAAAAGTACAAAAAATAAAAGTGGTTAAAAACTGTATTAAAAACTGTTTAAAAATTATTATGAACTGTATAAAAAGTGTAAACTTATAAATATATATATAAGTTAAAACTATAAATATATTATGTGCCACAAAGTTGATTGTGTTCATGAATTTTTAAATGAATGTTTATATGTATGTATATATACATATATTTAACAAATAAATGTTTCAAGAAAAAAAATATTAATAAAAATGAGCACAAAAGTATCAAAGTAATTTTCTATTTCTATATCGTAATGGCCACTTTATTCTAATACAAATATAGTTGATTTGGCACTAAAAAAATGTGTGTCCTTGAAAAAGCCGACTTGTAGTATAATAGTTTTTCACCACAAACCGACGATTTGAAACCATAAAATACGAGGGACAAAAAAATCACGAAACCTACAAAAACATAATTATTATGTCCGTATTACAACGAGCAGTGCGCATTCCCTCACGCTCATATTATCCTTGTTCCATCACACCTAATTTAATATCTTCTAAGAAGAGCAAGCCGAGAGGGATGGAGGATGGAAGGCATAGCGAGGACCGTGTCTGTAATAATAATTGCTGGAACGTTACTCTGACCAATTTCATACCTCTTCCTGAATCGTATCCATGAAGAGACTTCACTATTTTTATGCTAGGGCTGCATAGTATCAGGGCCGGTAGACAAATGGGCAAATATTTAAATCAGAAACACATAAACGGAGTCCTGGTTCCGACCCTGATGTGTGGAAGTGAAACATGGAGTTTGGCAAAGGAAGAATGGAAGTAGAGTGCATGCAGTCGAAATGCGATATATGATGATCAACATACGGTCAATCTTATGGCGTTCCTTGATTGAGCTCACACCAGCTGTCAATGATTGGATTACAAAAGCTTATAAAGCTTTTATTCGTATGCAAGATCTGAACCCGGGTTATTTTAAATATATATATTTTACATTATAATTACATTTTGTATGTAAATGTTAACCTGAAAATTTGTTTTTCAATTTGTATGCAATTTATACTTTGTCCAGTAGTTGTTTTAATCTGCATAAAAATTGATAATCAGGCTTTCAGGCGTTACGCAGTATTTAAAATAATCGGAGTTAGGGTCTTGCATGAAATAAAAGGGTTTGCTAAGTAAAATCTTTCTATTAAGCAAAAACCATTTTATTTTACCATGTATATTGAGATAATGATTAATAACAATAAATAAAATATATTGAGATGTTAGATTGTAAATAAAAACACTTGTTTTTTACCACTTAAATTAAAATTAAATATTTTTTTAATAAATATATATATATATATATATATATATATATATATATATATATATATATATATATATATATATATATATATATATATACATAATATCCTTTAACCACCCTCATTAATTCCTCGCCTTTCCTTCTCCTTCCTGCAAAATCTATTTTTTTATACCAAACCCTTTTTTTAATCTCTGAATGTTTTTAAATAGTTATTATAACATAAATGTGGAATTGTTTAATTGGCTTTATTTTTATTAATGTTAATGCAATGTTATGTTTATTATTGTTAATGGAACTATTGTTTATAATATACTTATATTCTAATGCCTCATCCCGATCCTGTCTAGCAATACCTACATTACATGTTTCCCTCACCCAGTCAGCAGTTTGGACGTCTATATGGTCTCCACCATCCCGGAACTTCATACTCAACAAGTACCCAATCATTATGGCCGCTTTTTACTCCTTTCCCCGGCTCTTCCGCGTTATAATAATATTTCCCTTCCTGCGGTATCAGTTCCCACAATGATCTACTGGTGGATAAGGAGTTATTGGCCAAATGAAACGGTTCAACTCGGCGGGGGCAATTTTATATGTTATAGACCACGCACGGCACGCGGAATCCATAATTGAAATAATTCACCTCTCACGATTACGGAAAACTTGATTCAAATACGATACCCGCTTCACCCACAACGAAGGGTTGATGGTCCCAAAAGTGAATAATAATAATAATACGGAAGTAGAACACTTCAATACTTCTCTCTCTAACCCTTATCCGCACCCAATGGTGCATAGGGCACTGCATCGAATTGACGCAATGTTATCTTGATCGTTAATTATATAAAAGCAAGGTGATCACTTCTGCGTTTCAGGGACCAGCCCAGAATAATATTAAATAAATATTAGAGTGTAAATTCAGTAATATTTATTCTCACCCCCCCCCCCTGGGAATCGATCCTGGGACCTGCAGCACGGTAGCTAAACACGCTGACCATTACACCACGGAGGCGGACCAATACATAGTTGCTTCCATTTTTTAATACAGACAGGTGCCGTAGCGTACTTGGGTAGACGCTCGACTGGGAAAATGGCGTCGCGGGTTCGGCTTCCCCCAATTGCAAAAATAAAATCAAGAAAGATTTATTTTCAATTAGTCTGGATGTTTGTGATGTGTTTTTCACATTTGCCTTCTCTTAGGTATCCTACCTGTGTGGATACGATGCGGTTTTTTACATTTGTCTATCCTAAGTATCCTACCTGCAGACAAGCCTTCAAAAGTAGAGACTTTGTGTTTTTTTTAATAATAACAAAATTAAATTAAATATTTAATTGCCGGTGGAGGTAATAGGAGCAAAGTCAAAATAAAGGAATGGGTAAATGATCAAGAGTTAATATTGTAAAACAGTTTTAATATTACTTTTTGTATATACTATGTTAAAATTGTTGAAAATAATAAATAAATAAAGTGTGTAAAAACAAATTCCACCGACAAGACACAATGGTATGCGCATGTGAGGAGAATAGAACCATCCAGACTCCCCCACATCACACTACACGACCGACTCCAAGGTAGACGACTCCCGGACAGACCGCTAAAGAGATGAACAGGTGGGAATCGACATCCCAGGAGACTAATTCTTCTTTAAAACAGGCCATAAGGCCTACACCAATAAGAATAAGAGAAGAGGAAGAATGCTAACTTATGGGATACTAGAAAATGAACCTGATTATGCAAAAAAGTTCTTATATATATATATCACTCACTCCTTTCAACAACGTCATATATATATTTTTTTTAAAAAAAACATAATTTTTCAGGAAATCGTTTTTAAAGTGTAAAAATATTATGAAATGTATTAAAAATAAATATTAAGCCACTCATTGAACTTTTTGTTATGCAACAGATCTTTCTAGGTAAAACCTGAATGTTTTTTCTCCATTTGAAAAATAATTAGTATATTTAAAAAAAAACAACACCTTTTCTTCAAAATGCTAAAACAATACTTTCTGTCCTGTAGCGGGTAAATATTCAGTTAAAAATATGCCACTTTTGCTGGGATATTGTAGATTTTCTGGGCATTCCGAAAACACGCACAACTGAAAATTTACGATTTTTGATATATGACGTTGTTGAAAGGAGTAAGCAATATTTTGTTTGAACATTGATATACGTAGAGACAACATTTTGAGTGTGTCCAAATACTTGTTCACAAAATCTGGATTATCTCCAATTACAGGAGTTATTTTCATATTATTTTTTGACATCTCATCAAACATGAAGAAGAATATGGAAGTCTGGGCATTTACGGGGCTGACGAATAGATCACACAATATTGGGCATCTCACCAATAGATGTCTCTAGTGAAGTTCTAGTGATTCAAGAACAAGGTTTCTAAATTGGTTCATTTATATATATATAGAACTTCCGAGAATTTGAGTAGTGTGGTTGTCAATAATGGGTAGAATTGGTGAATGTTACACGTGTGATGACGGTCGTCAGCCCCGTAAATGCCCAGACTTCCATATTCTTCTTCATGTTTGATGAGATGTCAAAAAATAATACGTAGAGACAATAGAAAATATTTGGTTTATTAAAATATCCCTTTACCTCTTTTCTTCCAAGCCACTTTAAGTACAAGTGAACTTTAGGTGGGTAGTCGTAATGTACTTCGTAGAATTAAATATTTCAAAGAACATCGTGAGGGTGGCAAATCCAATCCATCTTCCTACAAACTTTCCGACCTTTAAATGTGAGACAACGCGTGGGAAGATCGCCATTGCAAATCCAACTGATGATATGTCACAAGTCATGCTAAAATATATAATTAATTTCTAATAATATATTACGCCTAGTAGAGTGAATGAAGCCTTGCATTCTTTCCTTGTTTCACCATTGGAATATCTATTATACGAGTACATCGTTTGAGGGATCGCATTTCGACTGCATTAGGTGCACTTTCATATTTTTTTGCTAATTTGGTATAAGGACTAAGTTGTCTACTGCTAGTTTATCTTTAAAATGATTATTTCTTGCATATTACTTTAAAAATTATATTCAATTGCTGTTTTTGGTGTCTCAGTATTTTCCAGCGAACGTTATCGTCATATTGTGGAAATGTATTAAAGAAACGCTTTTCAGTATAATACTTTCATTGCAGAAATATATTATTTTCATTTCATTAATTAATTCGGCAGTCAGTTTGTACTGATATATTATTTTTGATTTAAATTAAATACTCACTTCGTAAATACCACTTTTTCTAAAATGCATTCGTGTTTCGATGCATTCCGCGTCATTTTAAATACCGTGTTTGAAAATGATGCGGAACGCATCGAAACACATGTCAGAAAATAGATTATAAGAAGTAATGATATTTACTAATTCAAATTTCAATTAAAAACGACATTTTTTACCAAGGGTGAATGAAAATACGGTTTTTGAAAGTAACATACGACAAAGAAAACAAGTAAGAGATATGAGAAACACATCAGAAACACAAATACTATTTTGAAATTAATCTGTTTTATTTAATTTGATTTAATTTATGTAATTGGCCCATTTTGGAATCAAACCCGCAAAGATTGCAATTAAGCATCTACCGAACTACGGTAGAGGCAAGAACAATGGTCCACAAATAAGGAAAAGAACAAATATTTTACATAGGTACTAATTCAATTTGCCTTTGGCGATTGGGACCACATAAAATTATAAAATATCAATATTAAACTCCTGTCAATAGCTAATAGCTAGAGCAGTTATGTAATTACCATTGTAAACAACCGCCTGGGGAGGGTAGAAGATATATGAAAAGATATGTCAGTGGAAGCTGGTTTTGTAAGGAGAAATCAGGAAATAAACACCCTTCTATCTCAAGAGAGCTTTCACACAAAACATAATTTATACCAACTCAGTGTACGTATAAAATATTACATTCAAAACACTTGTTACTTTTACAACTTCAAGACAAAAAAACTCGCACAAAATTTCCCCTAAAAAAATAACAGTTTTTAAATGTAAACTTATAAAATTCCGTTCATATTTATTTTATCTCTGATTTATTTATATTCATATTTATTTTATTTGTGTTCATATTTATTTTACCTCTGATTTATATTTAGTTAGCCAACATTACAACTAGAGGTTAAATATCTGTGGATTCACTGTACCAGAATTATTATTCATGGTACCTTTATAAATTATTCAAGTATTTGAAAAAAAAATAAGTTCGATTACATTATAATAACATTTTTTAGTACCTACTTCCTCGGACATAGATTTGTTTTTCATTATTTTATAATGATCTTTTACACTTTTACACGGGTGAAATAAATATTACTTATATACTCGTATATTCAAGTATATTAATTATATTATAATGAATATACTTGATATGGTATAAATATTTTACTTTATACTCTAGGACTTGAAATACAGTAAATTAGCAATATATTGCATAATTTCGCGTATGCGTGGTTTTTGGAAAGTTGATACCAATATCTTTTAAACTAGCATGTAAAAGATTCCAATCTCGTCGTTTCCCCGCTCCTAGCATGAAGTACTTGGGATAAAGACCGAAAATTGCACGGTACAAGGACTATAGATTACGAGTCAACCAGTAGGTGAGTCTTGTGGCGAGAGATATATAACATACTTGATTACGACACGATTTGTCTGTATCCTTGCTGTTTCAAATATAGGCAGTTTGTTCTGTTATACCTCCTTAATTTCTTTTCAGGTTGTAATGATAATTATAATAATTGTGATTTTGTTCATACTAATATTTGACAATAAATCATCCATTTGTAGCAAGATACTGACGCCATTCTCATTTGATAGCTAAAATATTCGAAAGTAATGTAAATAAATTATGTTAAAATGCATATTTCTGTGAAGACCCGTCAGTAGGTACCTACATACAACATTAATATTTTTTAACAAGTAGTAAAAGTTACACGTTATAACGGTTCGGTGTTAAAACCTTAACATATTGATGATATTACTTAAAAACCCTTCTAGCATTAATATTAATTTTAGCATACCTGTAGGCTGCATATTTTAAACCACTAGAGTATTTCGATATCACAATAAAATGCGTATATAAAGTATGTATACAATATTATGCCGTATGGACGATGAAAAGATAGAGTCGAATGATGAATATCCAATATCTGTTTTCGCCCTAAGGATACCATTTGATTAGTTTTCTAGAACCGAGCTACATAAAGTTATAATAATGCTGGCTCGTAAATTGTAAACGAAAGGTGGATAATACAACGTAGGTATGAGTACCTACACAAAACATTATTATTTATCGCTTGTAATATACAAAGATTTTTATTCGCTTTTTAATAAGTTGTTATTTCTTTTTGACAGGTGCTACCAAATAACTTTGATGCGCAGAAGTAGTTCAGAGTGAAAGGGTTAAACAGGGTGTCCAGCAAAAACACTTGGAGTCTACGTTACATCTATAGCTATAATAAAACCAATATAAATATATATTACGTACCTAAAGACATAACTTTTTTCGTTTAAGAGTTTGGAATTGGATCTTTCATCTGTTTTGAATTTAATTGAATCTTTGTAGGCACCTGGTACCTACCAAGGGATACTGCACCGTTTACACACATATTATGTAGTTAGGTACTTTAAAAAAAAGTACTTACTTAGGCAATCTTAGTGATGGCAAAATCCAAGAAAACGTTACATCGATTTTAAATTTAATCGATTTTGCTTGACACCTAGATATTTCACGTTAAAAGCATTTCTACGGTAAAATAATATTTTCTTACTTTTCACGTTCTGGTGATAACGAAATATATTTTAATTCAATGTTTATCTTTAGATCGGGTGTCGTTCAAAGTAACATCGATGGATATAAAAAATCGATGTAACCCATCAAAATATTTATTCTAAGCCCAACACTAATTTGGATGCCGTTGCCATGGAAACATTAAATGTCACAACATTTACATCAGTTAAAAAAGGTCGAGGGTTAAAAAAAATTAAGGACTTATATTTTCCTTGTAGAGTGTAACAAGAAGCTACAAATTAATTATTGATACAAAAAAGAAATTATCATTTTGAATGTGAAACAATTTTTAAATATTTTAGTTATGTTAAAACTTAAATTATTGTTAATCGGACCACCTGGGGTAATTTTTTTAAATACATTTTTAACCATATTAATTATTTAAAGTAAAAGAAAACAACAAGATAACATTTTTTATTAACAAAGCAATGATTTACCATATTTCTTGCAAAGTATCACAAAATATTACTGTACTACAAATGTCATATATTTGCAAAAATGTACCCATAAAGCGAAGTGTTTAGTGTTTTCACTTACTCTGTGTTGAAAAATATTAATGTTGCTACCTTTTTATTAAAAGTTTAAAACTTCTCAGTGAGTGTAATGGAAGTAGGAAAGGCTTGCTAAAATAAAGCGATAAATATGAGTAAATTTCATTAATTGATTCTGCAGTTACTTTGCGGATATATCTATCCATATTATATTTAATAATAAAATAAAACCCTTATCCGCACCCCAATGGTGCATAGGGCACTGCTTCATATAAACGCAGTGTTATCTTGATCGTTTACACATGAAGGAAAGGTGATTAGCCCTCCGCTTCAGGTACCAGTCCAGGGTAATATTGAATAAATATTAAAGTGAAAAAATCACTTATATTTATTTGATCCCCCCCCCTGGGAATCGAACCCGAGACCTCCAGAACGGTAGCCGAGCATGCTGACCATTACACTACGGAGGCGGATATTATGCATATTATATTTATTTTGTAAATATTTTGTATTCTTAGAAACATGTATTATGTTAGATTTATGAATATATATTTAGTGATATTTACAAGTAATTTCAATAAAAAATGTATAAATTTGATGTTAAAACTGACACTTTTTTTATTTCATCATAATCCACAGTCGCAGTAACAGTAGGTGATAGCTAACTCTAATTTGCTAATTATAAATATTCATGCAAATGAAACATAAACTATTTGACTAGTTGATAAAGAAAATTTCTATTATTTGATAAAAACATGTTATGTAAGTTTATTATATAGTTATTCTTTTATGCACATAACAGTTTATTTTTATTTTTTGATTATGTAAGTGAAAACCTCTAATTGGAATGTCATTATTTTAATTGTATTAAATTATGTTATTTTTGTTGAATATTATGTTGGTTGGTTTTCAATGAATAAATAAAAATAATAATAATAAATAAAATAAACCAATGAATTCAATTTTTAGTCTTAACACATTGTGTGCGGGAAACGCTTAAAAGCGTATTTTACATACTGTTGGTAGAGAGCGTGGGATGATTATACGTATTTTATTTGCTTACTTTTGGTAGAGCGCAAGAGATGCCAAAAAACCTTTTACAGATCAGAATTGGGTTAGCAGTTACTAGTGATTAGTATACTGAAGGTCGGGCGGCAGACTATCTGAGTATAAATAGGTTCGGGGTTGATGAAAAAATTGCCTGACTACAATGTGTTCATTACCTTTTACTGGGCCATATGTCCTGTGTTTTTTGTTACAAACATTTTGGACTGTTAAAAAAAATATATCTATTTTTTTCCAGAGTGGCAAGACTGTCATTGCCAATTTTTTGTCCGAATCGGTGGATGTCGAGTCAAACAATGAAGTTCGACCGACTCAGGGAGCAAGAATTTTGGAATTTGAGTCGGGAATCTTGAATATCAACAATCAAACTGTTAGAGCTGACATAGAGCTTTGGGACTGCAGCGGAGATCACAGGTGAAAATGTATAATCTTTGCAGTGGTACTTTTAATTCATAATGATGAATTCTAAAAGAAGAATTCTTGACTGGAAATCTAAGCTTAAGTTGCACTCTCTAAAATTCGAATAGCCCTGGTGATAGTCAATCTCAGGTAGAAGATAGTTCTTAGAAAATTTACTCTTAGTGAAACCGAGATAATAATAAATTTGGAAAATTTATATAGCGCCATTTTCATAAAACACTACCTCAAGGGTGCTACAAAACATGTATTAATAAAAATATTTTTATCATTATTTTTTTAATCACTAGATTATTTTCATCATTAGTATGATTATGCACACAAATAAAAGTACCTAATAAACTGCATTGTCCTCTTTGTTTTTCTAAGTACATAGTATATAATTAAGAACATTTGTCTACTAAATGTGAGGCAATATCGGTTAGATTCCGGGTACATCATTAAAATCTTATTCATATTATTTGTATTCTTTTATTATATGGTACTATTCTTTTTTTTTTTTATTATTTATGTTCTGGTTAAATTCTTTCAATTTAATTTACTTATGTGATTAATTCCAGGTTCGAAACATGCTGGCCTGTTTTCAGAAATAATCTTAACGGAGTGATTCTGGTTTGTTCCTCAAACAATGCGACGAATGCTACAAGGGAATTTGAGCTGCTCTACAACTATTTTGTTTTACAACCAGGACTTGGGCCCAAACAATGTGTTGTTTTTTATAACACAAGGGAAGCTCAACATGACACCAAGGGACTAAGATTGTGTAAGTCGAGAAACTCACAGGCTGCCCTCAAAATGGCCCTAAATACAAAAATCTTAACTAAGGCAATGATTAAATATTTGTGCCTCGATTCATAAAATTTGTATTAGTAGAGCCATCTATTGATATATCTTTAAAGTAATGATTGTTATGAATGGTTCATATAGTCGATACAGCTCCCTTTTTTCAAATGGTTTGGACTTTTGCTTTAATATAATATTTTTTATAATATTGGTAACCATGGATTACAGTTTCATTATTTTCCTGAGGTTGGGGAAACATTATTACTAAAGATTCAAAATACTTAAAACTCCTGTTATTTATGCCTAGTATTTATGCCTGTTAGTTTTCAGTTTTATCAAATGGCTTTCAGAACTCAGGGTTCCTTGAGTTCTGAAAACCTCGAAGTTTGCTAAGCTTTCTAAATCTAGGCTTTCAAATTGAATTGTTATTCACAGCTCTTCACTCGACATATCGAGACGAATACCAACTCTGCATTAGACACATAAAAATGCATTTTTATGGAAGATAAAACCAGTAGAAAGAAACATTCCTGTAAAAAAACTCATTTTGTAAACATAATTTTGTTTTTCAAAAAATAATTTTGTGTACATTGACCTAAATCTTTTTATAACATTTTTTTTTAATTAATAGGATCAGTACTCAAAAGTAATATTTTCAACCAGCTTAAATCGATAGTAATTTATCCAAATGATTTCTTTTGCTAAGGAAAATCGCTGAAAGCATTGAAGTTTGCATTGTAAAACGTCAAGATCAATAGTACCATATTATTTTTTGGTTCAGTGTCCCCTTAGATCTAGTAATGATTTAAGGCCCTTTAACGCCCCCCCTAGGCATCTAGCATCTATCAGGGGGTAATATCTCCCACTTTAGATTTCATTGGTCTTGACAATGTAATATCATGAACAAATAAATCCTCTCCATAGCGATGACCCTCTAATGTTATAGCAAACCCTCCAATACAAAAGTTATTTTTACTTTATCTTTATGAAATATCAATATGATTACTAAATACATTTTTTTTCAGCACCAACTTTTGCGAAAATATCACAAGTTCCAGTTAATGTAACGGATGCAGGAAATAAGTTGAGAAATGATTTCTCCAGTTATATAACAACAATAATAAATAATTTGAATAAACAAAAATAAAAAAATTGCATTTTTATTTCTAAAAATAAGATTTAGTGTGACCCTCCAAATTGCATTCTTAGATAGAGTAGTTATGGATCATTTGCGAATAATTGGATCTTAATGGACTGTTCAGATACGCCAAGAGCAAATCCTCTGTTTTTAGAGGCTTGTCTGCAGGTAGGATAGTAAGGATTCGGAAGGTTAATGTGAAAATCATATCATTTACACCCAGACCAATTGAAAGTAAATATTTCATGGATTTATTTGGCAATCGACGAGAGCTGATCCTGCGATCCTGAGGACAAGAGTTACCGACATAGCGGGTGTAGTTGCTAGGAGGAAATGGTAGTGTCCATGTGTCCAAACGAGAAGATGGTAGGTAGGGAAGAAAAGTTATGGAGTGGTGACCGAGAACTGGACATAGAATGTAGGCCGTCAACCAGCGAGATGGACAGACGACATTGCTAAAATTGCCGGAAATGAGTGGTCGAGGAGGGTCCAAAACCGCAAGCAGTGGCAAGCATTGAAGGAGACCTTCACCCAGCAGTGGGTGGATGCGGGTTGAAGTCACGATCCTGCGATACCAGTTTCAAAGTTGAACATCTACCCAAGTATGCCACAGGCCTGACATGATTGAAGATGTGCTGAGAGCCATTGTTCAATTGACCATTTAATGACAGCTCTTAGTATTTTCATATATACTTGGATGTTTTACTGATTCTTATAGATCTGTGAATCTCTCGTAGATTCTTCCAAAAACTTACCAGTCAATACAAATACTTATTGGCCCTGGATGGCTTTATGTGTTTGAGTCTACTTATGTCATTTGTCATGTGATATTTATGAAGGTAGTAAAATTGTCATTTGACATTCATTATAAACACTGATAAAAAACAACTTGAGTGCAGAGTTGTCATTTTGATTTACACATAATTATGATAAACAGATATGCATAGAGGAATGAGGAATCTTACATAATATTTATTCTGCCTGTTATTTTTCTCACCTAATTAAAACACATTCCTTTTTATTTATTTAGTACATAAAATATTGTCCATTTTGAATAATAATTTATTAATTACTATCTAAAAATATTATTATTAACATGGATTTTTTTTCCTCATTACTACTATTACTTCTATTACCTTTAGTTAATGACACCTGGCGCTCACTAATGTCTCCATTTTGTGTTGTTCATAGTCTAGATAAGGCCTGGCTAACCCAAATTGCCTCCCGGACCGCATCCATGACCTAACATTTTCCCAAGGGCCACATACAGACATTAGATTTTTTTTATAACAACGTTTTTCATATATTTTTTTTTTTTTAAGTACATATTAATTTGAACGCAGAGGTGTTCAAAAAGACAATCAGGGTACTAGTAAACATATAAAAAAACATTACTACGGCCAGATGTGAGAAGAAAACACACTTAGACCGCAGGTTGGCAACCTGTGGTCTAGATAGTTCATAGTCGCAGATTATTACCAGGACTGATTAAAACAGTATAAAGATCCACTCCTTTTGCTGCCCCGTGTCCATTTTAGTACACTGATTCTCTATGATTTTGTATCTCATTAAAAGCGTTTATTATATCTCTAGAATGTGTGTCATCTCTGTATAACAATTACTTAGTGCTTTTAGCATAAATATATAATATACTTTATCTCACTGATACTATGGTTTTATTTTTATCGAGATACTTGTTTGCAAACCAAATATAACATTATTTGCATAGGTATTTGATATTGTACACGTGTTTTTGAATTTATTGATTGTACTAAATGCGACATTTAATTTCCCCAATCAAATAATTTATACTGTACATTTTATATTACCCACAAAAGTACTATTAAGGAATACTAAGGGATAATTCTGAGGGAACCAATTGTCAAGATTAAAATACATGTTTTTAGTATACATAAAAAATACATATTTTTCAGTACATTGAAATTGCACCATTTTTACATTTTTCATATCCCTTAATCAAAACATTCCTTAAAAGAAACAGTAAAAAGTATCCTTAGTTGGATATATTTAATTTTTTGAAAAACACTCCATAACACATTCACTGTGTATAAAATAATATTACACAGATAAATTTCAATTCACAAATTTCTGAAAACCCATGTTATTGGTCAAAATCACATTCTACTTTCTATTTAAACATCTTATATATGTGTTTTCCTTCTTGTTTTCTAAAAACTTAAAATCGGCTTTGGATTCTTATCTTTATTCAACATGACTCCCTTGACACGAGGCTGCAATATTTGTTTGGACACAGGAGCCGTGTTCGGCGCACAGAATGTGTTAATTAATGCTCTGTAATTAGGGTTTGCCATGTAAATAATGGTTAGTGTGTTCGGCTACCATGCTGGAGGTCCTGGGTTAAATTTTTACAATGGTCAAAATAAATATAAGTGATTTTTCATACTAATAATTATTTTAAATTACTCTGGACTTAGGAGCAAAGCTTATTACCTTGCCTCCTTGTAAGTAATGATTAAGATAACACTACCCTGACTTGATGCAGTATCATATGCACCATTGGGTGCGGATAAAGGTTTTTAGGTAAGGAAGAAGAATCATTAAATATCTAAATAATGAAAAAAGATAACCATCTACAGATTTTGAAACATATTTTGCATTTTAAAAATATTTATGTCTAACATCTACCTCTGTCGTCCTAGATTTTGTTATTTTTCACTTTTTTGTTCATTCTCTATAAAATGATTCTATAATATTGTAAATAAAGAAGTTAATTTCAAATTAAAAACCTAATAATTTTTAAAAATCACTTAAACACAGTTTTGAGGCTTCAAAATAGGACACCTTGGAAGTAAAAAAGACATGTTCAGTGCAAGAAAATCACATTGTTGTATTATACTTTATGTTCATTCATACTATTATAATATATAAAAATAAACACCTATTGACATAATTAATGATTCTTTATTTTCTATATTGATGCAATTTTGTCGATGCCATTTTGTTTTGATGCCTTTTTTAACATCTTTGCAAATTTCTTAAGAAATATTTTTTTCTAGTTATTACTTATATGAGCAGTTATGAAATGCTCGAAGAATAAACATAATAACTCCATATTGTTTTTGTTTTGCAAAAAACAGGGAAAAAATGTAATTGGTACATTTTAAGCATCGATGTTTATTCCTAGATATGAATTCATAATATATTTTATCAGCTGCGATTACAACTGCATCAATTGACATCCTTAGTTTTTGTTTATCATGCTCAATAATAGACTTTTTCATAAAATTTTAATAAACAATGAAATATTGTTTATTTATAAGACATTTAAAATTTATATTACACAATTTACCTTTATGCAACTCATGAATTTTACCCTATCAGGAGACCTTTTGTATGTACATTTGAAGTTTGCATGTTCACAGGACTACAGGGCACCATATATAGGTATACAGTATTTTATTTCATGAAAACTTTATAAGAAAAAGCCAGTATTACAATTGATATTATTTTATGCAGGCAATATTTTTTTAACATTGTTATGTTAACTGTTTAAAAAGTGTTATCGATTTGTATCTATTTTTTATATTTTGTTATCTCAATATTTATTATACTATCATGTTGGATAAACATATTCATCATTAAATCATTTGACACATTTGGCCTTGCGATAATGCGGTCTTATTTTGAATTTGACATTTAAAGTTTTGTCACTAGACGGCAGCACTGTCGTCCACGCCAGCGCGAGAGGTACGCAGACAATAGTTGGCAACACTATAAGCTTACTACAAAAGTTTCTGCGATTTAAGTTTAAATATATCTACCACTATCTCTCCAGTGTAAGATAACGTAGATAGAAAGAGATAGAGTAAACACATTTCAGGTTAGAGAAGGGATTGACAAAAACAATAAAGAGATGGAGAGTATTTTATAGTGCGCCATCTTTCTTTCATGGCAGCACATACAGAGCGCGAGATCGTGACATTCATATTCTAAGCTTGCGATCTGTGCGACTAGCTGCGCCCGAATAATAGAATTCATTTCGATTTCAATAGTTCCCGAATCACCCGACCTGTTGCCACGAAAACGAAAATGCTTCAATGCCATGAATTTACTTCTTAATATGGAAAATAATAGTCGCATTTAGTGAACTGTTAATAAAATACTGGTAATTCTCATTTGCTGAACATTATTTGCTGAGGGATTTATGTTTATGCGTGTACGTCCCTCGTTTCGTCTACGTAGTAAAGTGAATGCAACATGGCGTTATGAGGATGCGTAAAATCGTTCTGAAAATGGTGACCATGCAAGCTGAGTCTTTATTTGCGTATATTGCAATGACACGATCTCGGTCGCGTGTTCCTACGCCCTACGGCATTTCAGTTGCAGAATTCGGTAATGAAACGAAAAATGATCGTTGTGAGATCCAAAATGGCGTCACCCCAGCGATCGGGCGTTGCCTTTTTGTCCTCGCCGCATTTTCGTTGATTTTTTATTTACAACTTTATGCTATATTTTTTACTTGTTATGACTTAATACTTAATTTCGCTTCTACATTCATAGTTCCCTTTGACCTAGATATTTTCAAGGTCACCCTTGCCAGGGTCGCATTCAGTGTCCTGGTGCTATAACAATTTCCAATTTGCATGTTAGTTTTTTAATATTATTAAATTTATGGTTGTGGTAGATTTTGTTGGTCATTAATACTGTTATTATGTCGAAATAATTTTCTGAATAACTTTTCAAAAATATTTTTTTTATTTGCGAAGTTAGGGAGTATCGAGAATATTTTTTCATTAATATATTTTTTTCTAAAAATATCCTATTCATTTCAATTGGATGACATTTGATTAATTCCGTAAAATTCCAGATATGTTCCTACCAAAATGTAGTTTCCACAGTTTTTTTAATGCGTTTGAGATTAACTGAGAGTATTGGAATCAAACACGGCAATCTCCAAGTATACTAAATATTTTTAGTTTACATCATACACATATAAAAACGTGTATCTGGCGAAATAATAAAATCGGACGTGATTTTGTTAGGATAGTATCTTATATTTGATTTAATCCTCTTTTACTTTATTATTCTTACCGTGCGTAAATACATTTTAAATTTGTATCATAACGTAGTGTTTGATCTTAAATCTCCGTAATAACTCAGTTATTCGCTAAGTTTGTTATAATTGTTACCTTATAAAATAAATAATTATTTTATTTTACGCAACAACAAAAAGTGGATTCCATTGTGGATATGCTAAAATGAAATGCTTATATTTCCACTTTTTTTGAGCAACTAATCTTTTCGACCGTTATTGAGAATCTCTAGAAGATGCTGCTCGCGGGTAATCCAACAAAATAAATCATGTAATATACCGATTTTGAATTGGCAATTTTAAAACTAATTTAAAATTTCACATAAATTCCTTATCATTATTATCGCAGTGACTTCTTATTTTTTTATCATAATATTTTCGGCATAAGTCTTGGACCGTCCGCCCCTCGCAGCTGAAAGTATTTTTATCTCATGACGTCACAAAGCTATAGCCGTCGTACAGAGTGACTCGCTGCCCGCTATTGCCGTAGCCCCAATTCAAAGCGAGAATTTGTTGGTAAAGCGTTACCACGAACACACTACATGTTAAAATCATTATTGTGTTACATTGTTAGCAGATCATGTTTGGAAAATGGTGTGATATTAGTTTTTACATTATTATTTCGTATAAAATAATATTCTGAATGACATTACCCACAACGCAGGAAGAATTTAGCCAGCTGTAAATCTGTAAACATCGCCCGTTTCATTATTTTAATAATAAAATTCAGTCGTAAATTTTAATCGCTGAGTATATTCTCGATATTTTTCGATATGCAGTAATCAGTGCAAAATTGCAAAAGAAATCGACCGCCATTTTATATTCTATGTAAGGTCGCCTACCGGGCACGAAGCATTGTGTGATAATGCGACGTTGCCATTTTTATTCAATCTAAAATTAACAATTTTAATTATTCCGATTTCTATCACAAATCCTCAAGAAACCGATTTGTTCTTCACGTTTTATTTTAATTTGGTTGCAAGAATGTGTCAATTTGACCCAATTTGTTTTTCTAGTATTTTTTGTTTATTTAATTATTTCGAAAACGGGTCAAAACAATGACTCATTTTACATAGTTCTGTGCTACTTTCTTTATTTTTTTAATTGTAAGAACATTAAAAAATAATTAATATTTTGCACTACAATTTTACTGGTGAATTCACTAAAAATGCATATTATTGTAGAATAGTGGGCATCTTTATTTGTATCTTACTTTGTTTGTCATCGATTTAGCGACGTTGTCAGCGCTTCGCATGCCGTCTCCTTTTTTCCTTTGCATTTAGGAAGTTCGCAAGATAATGACTAACTTTGGTTTGGTAATGCAAACAATTATGAAAAAGCTTTAGAATAAATACATTTTTTTATACGAAACAGTAGTTTATGAATGAAAATAAACTAAATATAAGTATTGTATATTATACATGGTTTTTTGTTCATGTTTCGCATATGAAACAAAATGATTTATCAGAAAAAAATACGCGTCGTATTCATGCATAAGCAAATAAACGCGATAACGGTTGACCTTTGATTTGATAGGCGTTAGCTAGTTTAGTATGAAAATAATAGAGATATCAAAGTCAAATACGTTATCAAAATATTGTCTTCCAACTTTCAGCTATTTCATGTGATACCCAAAAAATTACAATTAGATATTTTTCTTACAGGATTAACATATTCCGCAGTGTGAATAAATGAGGAATGTTATCCAATAGTTAGATGAAAGAAATAAGTACAAAATGACATCTACAGAAATGCAAATGTTGGATGACCTCGAGGATGGAGAAATAGAATCCGACGCTGAAGAGCAGGCTGTAGAACAAACTGTTCCATCAGCTCCTGCAGAAGTCTCATCTGAATTCGCTCCTCACATAGACGAAGAAAGAGACGATATAACATCTCCCAAAGCGACCAGTAAATCTATGAAAAAGCGCGAGAAAAAGAAGTTTAAAGATCACCATAAAGAGGGAAAAGAATACAAGGTTCATAAGAAGGAAAAAAATAGAAAATTTCTTTTACCTACTCCGATCGAGGATGATTTTGCTGGAAACATCGAAAAAGCCATCAGAATGGCACTTAAAAAAGGCACAGAAAATGACATTGACTTGCCTCCTGATGCGGATAAATTTGAAGACGACACAGAGTCTAAGCGAAAACACAAAAAACGCAAAAAGCACGACCAATCGGATAAAGAAAGCTCCAAGAAGAGAAGAAAACGAGAAGGACCTAGGGTTAAAGGAGACGAGGAGATGGACGAAGACGAGATGATGTGTGTCAGAGGAGCTTCTCCGGTTCTAAAGCAAGATTGTGTTCAGGAGGATCTGTACAACAACTACCCGAGTGAAGAAGAGTACAACTCGGATGAGAGCACCGGGTCTCGGGGGAGGGAGCGAGGCGGGCGCGGCGGGGGGCGCGGGCGAGGGGGAGGGGGCAGGGACCGGCGCCCCGAACGCCCGCGAGCGCGCCCACGCCGCCAGGACATGCACCCGCAGCAGGACCCTGACGGAGTGTGTCTCTTTTACATGCAGGGTAAGTGCTACAAGGGGGAAGAGTGCACATTCTCGCACAATGCTCAGCCGCCGAGGAAGATGGAACTTTGCAAATTTTATCTCATGGATTGCTGCGCTAAACGAGACAAATGTTTATACCTGCATTCAGATTTTCCGTGTAAATATTATCACACCGGTTTACCTTGCAACAATAAAGACGATTGTAAATTTGCCCACGGTAAACCTCTGACGGAAAATCTAAAGAATATTTTATTAAAACATATCGAGTCTGCGCCTAAAGAGATCCTCGGAGACTTCCCCCGCCTCAGCCGGGACTCGGCATCCATGATGGTAACTTTAACTCAGAACAAATTGATGCAGCAATACTCCCCTGTAAAACCTGTAATAGTTAAAGATAATAAAGGAGGCGGTATACCTTCCATTTTCGAATTGAATGTTCCTAAACCTACTGGCTATGAAGAAAATTCAAATAATTACAATGCGAACGATCATCACAGCTCTCATCACGGTGATAAACATAAAAATTTATCAAAAGTCAGACAGTCAAGGTGGTGTGATAATCCAAACACGTCCGCATCTTTACTCGGTACTCCCTCACCTACCGCTAACCAAGATATCTTAAACATACATAACTTGAATGGTGTTTTAACGCAGCATCAAATATCGGAGCTAGTTAACTTAGGAATAGAAAACTTAAACCAATTGAGTCAGTTGACAGTTATACAGTTGAACGAGCTCGGTTTAACAATGAACCAAATAAATGAAATTCAGTTGAATACCATGAGCATACAAAAATTAGGTTTAATTCATAATCAGTCTTCCAATTCCAATCCTTTCTTAAATAATGCTAAAAGTAATAAAGATCTCGATATGAGAGTACCTCCGATGATTTCAAATTTGAAATCCAATCCCAATGTAAATGAAGTCCAGGGACAAGATGTGGATATGAGGTTTCAAGTTAATCGTTCAAGTCCCTCTAGGGATAAACACAGCAAGAACTCAATAGATCCCAGAAAGAATAAGAATTCAATAGATATTGATCAGTATACTAAAGACGCCTTAAAATTTAGTACATTTGAAAAGGAAAATATAGAAAATAGCGACGGAGAGTTTAATAATGGAGATCAAAGCGATTTTCATAGTTCCAACCATAAAGGTGAATCTGATATTGATCATCGTGTTCTCACATATGTATCGGATTCTAGATTATCGCACGAAGAAATAGAAGATACAAAAAATGAGTCGGATACAGATGCTAGAATTTTCAATAAGTCTCAAGAATCAAATTTTCACAAAAAAATTGAACAGAAAGCCCGTAGAACAACTACTGATGATGAAGAGGAAGATAATTTGCAAATTGATGAAAAGTGGTATTCGAGTGACGAGGATCGCAATGAAAAAAATGTTTCTAAAATTAAATCACCTCCGCAGGAAGATCAACCTAAAGCTTATTCTCCCCCTACAGAAACTGAGTCCATCGAACCATGTACAGTGATTACAAAACTTGGTGATCTCTCTAAAATAGATATTAGCGCCGAAGTTACTAAACTTCTGAGTTCAATAAAAAATAATACTCCAGCAGAAAATATAAGTGTTTCTACTAAAAAAGAAATTTCAAAATCGAGGGATCCCAGGAATATTAAAAAGTCACCAGAGCACAAAAGTTCCTCCGAAGTCATCAAAAAGACAGAAAAACACCCCAAACCGGGGTTCGTATCTATTTATACAGTTATTGAAGGAGGAAGCAGCGATGGAAGGAAGAGAACAGATATAGATCTTCGCCCTGCTCAGGACATAGACTTCAGATTACCATCCTTCGGGGACATTGATCTACGACAAACACCGGGAAGTGGCGATGTCGATCTACGTTTAGGATTGCCATTTAAACCTATCCCTAATTACACTCCAGCTTCAGAAATAGACGGTTCAATAAATTCTCATCCGCCCATTACCTTCAAACTCTCTATTGTAGATGTGCCGAGACCTGACTATACAGACATTAAAAATAGTACTCCAAAATCACAAGCAGAGTCCGATCCTAGATTAAGAAAAATCTTCAGGCTATCTATTGATGAAAGTCCGCTTGATTCAGCAGTAGAAAAGTCGACAAAGTCAGTTCAATCAGCAAGAATCGACCCACGAAAAAGAGTTCAGGAAACTAGCGAAAAACCTAATATTCCTAAATCATCTCCTCTTGACTTGCAAGCAATAATTCAATCATCTAATTGGTACAAAGAACTAGGCTCAAACCAAAAGATTCTTGTTAACCAACAATTAGCATCTGTCACAGCTAGCTTGAAAAAATTCCATCAAGACAATACACAAGGAAAAGTCTTTGATCTATCAGAAATCAAATCAAATATTGTGCTGACTAGTATTTTTACCAATTTAGGTATTAGTCTGAATGAGAAAGGTGAATTTACACAGATTAAAATGGTAGACAATGTTCCTCCAATAATGCCACCGATGAATTTTAATCCAAATGATAATTTTGGCAGCGGGAATATGCCCGGAATTTTAGATCCAATGGCGATAATGGGAATGAACCCCATGGGTCCTATGGGAAACTTCGACATGAGATTCCAGGGAGTGGACCCGCGAGGCGCTCCAGGGCTGTTGGGAATAGCTCCGAATATTCCGCATAATTTTGAAGCTGGTAATTTCAACAATATGCCAAGTTCACGAATGCCAAATTTCAACAACGATAACTCCCGAATGCCGAATTTTAATAACGATAATTCTTCTCGAATGCCCCCTTTCAATAGTGATAACGATCCCAGGATGTCTAATTTCAATAATGAGAACTTCAACAGTAACTTTGACAACTCTGGGATGTATAATAATTCCGGCGGGAATGTTAACGAGTTCCGCGGAGATAACAATTACGAGGACAACAACTATTATAGAAATCAAAAAAATGAGTATAACAACAAACCATATCGCGGGGGTAGGGGAGGAGAGAGGTGGAGGGGCTCTCGGGGTCGGGACAGGCGGGGGTACACGGAGCGGGGAGGAGGAGGTGGCTGGAAGGGAGATCGCCGATAAAACTGCTTCCATGAAGCCTCGAGTGATACCAAACTTGTTGCTTAGACTGATGCTAGTGTGATTTGAAATTCTCCTCATATACTTCGTTTGTAGTAACTTTACCTCTTTGTAGGTATGACTGGTATATTATAATTTCAATTATTTTATAAGGTTTATTAATACCGCATAAATATTAAATTTAGTTAGTGACAGTAATCTTTTTTTGTACAGATGTTGTAAGCCTATATGTATATTAAACCAGTTGAGGCATAAATTTGTAGGTGTGTTTAATATTTGTAGTATATTTTAAATTAGATTTATTTTTTATGTACAATATATTTAATACTTTTCAAACAGCAAATGTTAATTTTAAAAACTAGAAGCATTGTTACGATTTTTTATAATCACAATCATGTTTGTATGTAAATTATTTTTTTATGTTAGCATTCTTGCCATCGAAATTCCACACATATATTTGTTTGTTATGCTTTTGCATTGGATATTCATAATATCAAGAGAGAATATTGGTTGTAACAGTTCACGTTATTAAAAAAATAATGTTATATTTAGATAACTTTTACTCGATTCAATGACATATTTATACATATGTATAGGTGATAAAAGCTAAGCAATAAATAAATATAAATGAACCTATATTATAATAATAAATTAAAAAATTGTCTTATTTATGGATCCTTTTAATTTTATGAAAAGCGTCCAATATTAAAATATATTTTAGTTATTGCAATAACACTTTAATTGCGCAAAAAAACATTGAACAAAACTGAAAATGATGTATAAATTATTTTTTTGTACGTAGGTTTAATTTTATTTTATGTATCACATCAGGAATAAACCTTTTTCTATATACTTTTCCTATTTCATTATCTCTACCCTCATCGTACCTAATAATTTTCTCCAAAACACTTTAAAATTGAGTTTCAAGATTATAGTGTGGCCACCAAAATAATGTCGAATGGCAAAAATAATAAATGATGAAAAGAAAGATAGAAAATTACACTGCACCGTATATACTCGTACATATACAAGGAAATAGCAGTATCCCATTATAACAATTAGTAATATTTTTGTCGAACCTATCTAGAAATAAAAGATAGGAAGGTCTTATATAAAATCACTCGCAAAATACAATAAAAAATTATTGTCAATATTATTCATATTTAAAGCATTTATTTTGTGGTTAGTCATTTTTATTTATTTATTTTTTTACAAAGATGTTAATCATATTAGTATATAACCACTCCCCGAGTGGTTATATACTAATATTATTAACCACTATTTATTTATTGATTTGGCGTTTAATTTGTAGAACTCCATTTTAATTTATGTATTAATTATAAATCAAACACAGATTTTTTGAGTCTACTAAGTTGTATTTTATTAATAAAAACACATAGAAAATTATATTGGGACAATTGTTTCGCCTTGTTAGGGCATTATCAAACGAATTGTCACAATATAATTTTCTATGTGTTTTTATTAATAAAATACAACTTAGTAGACTCAAAAAATCTGTGTTTGATTTATAATTAATACATTATTAACCACTCACCGGTGGTTATATACTAATATTATTAACTACTCACTATAAGTATGTAACCACTCACCGGTGAGTGGTTATATACTAATATTATTAACATTTTTGTAAAAAAATAAATAAATAAAAAAAGTGACTGAAACCTTCTTTCCATGCAATGTTAATGGCAGTGATATTTCTAATGATTATTTTTCAAATGACTTAAGCATGCATTTTTTAAATTTTTTTTATATCTCCGCTCATTTACAAGTGATTTTTGACTGTCCCCAAACTTTTTTGGTCTGCGGATCCGCTATTCTCAAAGCTCAGTACACGGCTGCTCTGGACCCTTGTAAGGTGCCATGTTTCACGGCCGTATAAGAGATCAGGAGCAATGCAGGCATTGTATAGGAGGCATTTGGTCTTCACCGAGTATATATCCGATCTCCAGAAACCCTTCATACTGTTAAATCGCTCACTCCTTTCAAGAACGTCATAAATCAAAAATCGTGAATTTTGAGTTGTGCGTGTTTTCGGAATGCCCAGAAAATGCACTATATACCAGCAAAAGCGGCATATTTTTAACTTAATATTTACCCGCTACAGGGCAGAAAATGTTGTTTTTGCATTTTGATGAAAAGCTATTGTTTAATTATTTTTTAAATACACTAAATATTTTTCAAATGGAGAAAAAACCTTCAGGTTTTACCTAAAAAGATCTGTTGCACAGTAAAAAGTTCAATAAGTGGCTTGATGTTTATTTTTAATTCATTGTGATTTCTTTTTAAACTTTAAAAACGTTATCCTGAAAAATCAAGTTTTTTGATTTATGACGTTCTTGAAAGGAGTGCGCGAAATGTGGACCCTGCGAGTCCTAATCGCACTCTCAGTTCCTTTTGAAGGCTGCTATTTTCAGTTACGTTTACTCCCAAGTACTTGAAACTCTCGACCCTTTCGATGAGCTGGTTACTCAACGCCAAGGGTTGTTGGGCATCTAGGCATGAGTCTTTGCACAACACATGGGTTTTTGCAACATTTATTGTTAGCCCCATGTACGTAGAGTACCTATTTACCCTGTCTACGATTAATTGGAGACCCTCGACAGAGTCATCAATTACCACAGCATCATCTGCATACTCAAGGTCGCAGAGTTTCCGGGAGGAGGAGATGGTTATACCTTGGTCAGATGGTAATGACTTTCGAAGAATGAAATCCATGAGGATGATAAAGAGAAGCGGCGCAAGGACGCAGCCTTGTGTGACTCCGGTAGGAGACCCCAAACCAATTCGTGTCAACATCGTCAACTCTCATACGGCATTCACTATTGAGGTGAACGGACCTTATTAGCTCCACTAATTTTGTAGGCACTCCATAAGCTTCCAGTACTTTCCAAAGTGTAGGCCTGTGGACCATGAAACGCTTTCTCATAGTCTACAAAACACATCACTAGAGAACTGTTAAATTCCTGGCTCTACTGTAGAATGTGGCCAATATTATGGATTTGATCCGCACACAACCTACCAGGCAGAAACCCTGCCTGGTTTTCTCTGAGCACCTGCATAATGGGGGCTCGAATTCTCTGCAAGATTACGTGGGCAAGTACTTTCCCAGGTACTCTGGGTAACGTAATGCCGCGGTAGTTGTCACAGTTAAATGAATCACCCTTCTTATGTAACGCGGTAATCTCCCCATTTGCCCAGTCTCTTGGGCATCGCTCTTCTTCCCACACACTGGATATTAATTGGTGTAAAGGGTAAATAATGCCAGTAACGCTGCATTTCAAGAATACCGGGTGGATACCGTCAGCACCAGGGGCAGTCCCATTTTTCAATTTTGAAAACAGTGACTTTAATTTCTGCCTGTGTCGGTGGACCATCAGGTATGGTGACCGCCCGCGGAATGCTTGACGCAGCTTCCTAATTATTTACTTATAGTTATTTATTATAACTTCTATATTAATAAGAATGTGTTACAACTTTTTTCTTAATACTCAACCTTGCGTGGAACCCTTAACGTTGTTCACAGAACCTCAAATCAATTTGAATTTTCCATGGACCCCCTGAAGGATGTCAGGGGCCCCTGGGGTCCGTACTTTGGGTAAAAAACAACCGAGTGGTGTAAAAATAATGTACACTTCATTGTACTATTTTTTTTCAATGAATTGTATTTCTGCATCAATAGTACAAATTATTTTTTTAAATTAATAGACTTGGAAAAAAATGACAAAGTAAAAATGTTAAATCATTTAGGGGACTTACAAGATATTTATTCCACGAATATTTAAGATATTTTTTAAATTTCTTCTTTTGGAATTATGTATTTATTATTATAAACAAAAAAGAATTTTTATTATTGTTCTACAGGTACCTAAATTGAATATGAAACAATTAACCCCGTATTAAAATATTTGATAATGTTACTAGTACTAAAAAAATACTGTCAAAATTCGAAGAAAAAAAAAACACCAAAAAATTTAAGTGTCACTTTTGATGACAGTGATAAAAATTTGGGATAAAAGCATTTGAATATGCTTTTATATACATCGATGTATTAAATGTACGAGTTTAAGTATGTTTCTTGAGTAAACTTAAGCGCGACTAACCGCTTGTGTTCATTCAACAGTTTTTTCTAGAATCGTTTTAAAGGTTAGAATATTATTTTGATTTCAACTAATGGTATTCTATGTTTTTCTGCTCGTATGACCAGGTTTTATAATTTCCGTCGTATTTTGATGGTTATAAGATTTCTCATATAAATTTATTCGTTGCGCTTTTAATCTGACTTAATCTGTCTCTTTCTTTGTAAACAGTAGCCTATTTTATTGTTACAATCATATTTACATTATATATCAAAATAGTTGTTATGAATGTGAATGAAAGTTGTTAGTCTTTTACGTGTCTTTATTAGATTTAAATTCTTTTGTTTTTAGTTTGCACATACTTTTGACCTACTTTTTATTTATTATTTTGCAGAATCATCATGGCAGAGAACAATGATAGTGCTAATCCTTTCACCGGATTATTTGGAAGTGACGCAACTGGAGATGAACCGATGCTATCGGAAAGTATAGCTTCGTCGTCGGCTGGGAATGAATTGCAGAAGACGCAGGCTGTTGTATCTAGTGTAGATGAAAATGCGTCTAGCGAAGCTCGTAGGCTAACTAGCATTGTGGAAAATGTGTTTTACTTCACTCTGAACAAGGATGCTGTTGTTCCGAGTAAAAAATTCTCCAGTGCTCAGATTCAGCTGGTGTATTTTGATGAATTAGCGGAGTCACAGTTTCCAAGGACCGATATAGATCTGGACACATTGGAGCAAGCCCTATTCGAAAGAGTCCTTCTCACGGACCCGTCGAAATGCGTCATTCCGAAGAATTGTAAAAACTTTATGGAGCACGTCATACAAACTAAAGTGATCACCTACCTATTTACGGCCGAGCAGAATCTGTTGCCTTACGAATCGACGAATGATCCATTCCAGAAGGGAGTTGTGGAAAAAATGAGAGAATTTATATTGAGGAACGCCGTTACGGCTCTGAAGCAACCCGAGCTGTTTGAAGGGCAAGATTTAAGTGACCAGTTAGTGGATTTGTTCAAAGACTTGGACATGACTTGCCACAGATTTATATTAGATATTGTACGGGAATTTCTATCCGATGGTAAATAATTATTAATTTATAATTTATATTTGAAGCAATAACTTTGTGATTTTCCATTTTATAATTTAAATGTAACTTTGTTTTAAAATCACTATAAATATATTATTATAACTTAATTATTATGTCTACCGGTTTCAAATATGAGTGCGGTGACAGAGAGAGGGAACACGCTAACGATAAAGTGCATCAGTTCCCTCCTAAAAGCACCTATTATGGCAAAAAAATATTAAGGTATGAATACAACAAACATTGTTTTCATAATTCTTTAGAAAAAATATGATTTTTTCTACAGAATTAACTCAAAAAATAACCCGAGAGTAGGGTCATTAATCTTCGTGAATAAGCTGTTTTGTTTAAAACTGGTCCTCATTATAATTCAGCTATAATAAGATATAAACACCCTTGAGACAATATTTTGTAAGAATAGTGCTACATATATAAATTAGCTTAATATTATTACTATTGTAGTGATTTTATAACGTCATTTTGTAAATAATGATTTCATTATATTCACATAATTAGTGCTTCAAGTAGTATTTGTAACTTGAAGATTTTTAATGCAATAAATGTTTGATTTTTTTTAAAGTAAGTACCTTGTCATTTTTTTAAACAATATTAATAGAGAAAGACCGAGGAAAACTTGGCATGATTGAGTATTTGAAATACTGGAAAGTTGTCAGGCCAGGAGAATAATCGGCGGATATGTATGAGGATATGGATGAATGCGGTGGCGATGATTGTTTGTAAATACAGATTGGTGTGGCGTTATATTCTCTCTGCCTACCCCTGCGGTGTGATGGTTAGTTAGTTATATGAATAGCTATTATTAATGATAAATAAAGAATGATTTATGTGTACTGCACATTTGATATTGACATTGTGATACTAAGTCCCAGATGCACGCACACATCTATCAAATGAACAAATACAAATATTGGTTTATGTTATTTTTTCAGGTGATCCGGATTCGCTATCGCAGTTAAAAATAAGTTTTAAACCTGTTTTGGGAGCCATATTCAAAGACATATCTAAAGCTAGTTTGATGACACTAGATTTGTATGTCTTTCCAGCTTTGCAAATATTCGTTGGTAAGTAGAGTTCCGTCAGGATTAGAAGTCGAATTCTGTTTTTGTACACACTTTTTTTTGAAAATCAAAAGTAGGACCTGTTGTAGAGATCACTAAATTTTATTTAAGATTTTACTTTACTTTACCTTTTATTTAGATGTATGCAATAACATCCATATTCTTCCATCACTACAATTTGTAGTCTTCTTCATCAGTGTTGAGACGTTAAAATTTAAAAATAACTCAGATTTGTGAACAAGCACTTGGACACACTCAGAATGTTGTGCTTAATATTTTAATAACTTTTGTAGCAAATCATCCGCCTCCGTTGTGTTAAAGTTAGCGTGTTTAGCTACCGCGCTGAAGGTCCCTGGTTCGATTCCCAGGGGGGGGGGTGATTAGTGATTTTAAATTCCAATATTCATTTAATATTACCCTAGACTGGTGCCTGAGGCGTAGGAGCGATAACCTTTCTTTTATATAAGTAACAATCAAGATAACGCTGCGTCAGTACAATGCAGTGCCCTATACACCATTGGGTACGGGTAAGGGTTGGAAGAGAACTTTTTGTAGCAGATTGTATGTTGTTATATATTCTCGGATCATATATGATTTTATAATTTATATTTGAAGCACTAACTATTTATTTTTCCATTTTATAATTAAAATGTAACTTTGTTTTAACATCACTATAAATATTTTCTTATAACTGATTAATACTTAATTTATAGTATTAATCAGTCTTCATAAAGAAGCAATTAGCTTCGAAACCGGTAGACATTATAATTAAGTTATAATAAAATATTTATAGTGATTTTAAAACAAAGTTACGTTTTAATTACATATTTGATTTTCTTTTCTTTTCTTTTGTTTCCTTTTAAACCATACTTGTTTTCAGGTAATCCACATTTGGCATACATATTGCTTGAGCTGTGCGTTCCACCAGTAAACAAATCAGGAAGGGGCTACCAGGAAACCATTCTTGGAGCTTTGTTAAATTTATCCGTACTTCCCAAAACTCAAGCCGGGCAATATGAATACTTTGATAGCCCTCTGGATCAGGTAGTTAACTTTGTAACATTAATTCATTGTGATAGATGTACTCGTATTTACATTTTTCATTGATTTCAATTAAATTTTGTATTTTGATGTTTAATATTTTAGTTTATTATTAGATTAAAACCAATATTTTTAGCTTTTCCACTTTTTTATTTGACCAGCGACCGGGTTTCGTCGTTACCGACATCATCAGACTGGTGATGTCGGTAACGACGAAACCCGGTCGCTGGTCAAATAAAAAAGTGGAAAAGCTAAAAATATTGGTTTTAATCTAATAATAAATTAAAAATGCAATTCCATCACGAAGTGTCAGTGGATAATATAAATCTATTAATATTTTAGTATTAGATTTTTTAATGTAAATATAATACATACCTAGGGCGTTCGCGCACTACACGGAATTGCAGGGAATTTTACCGTCTGGCATGTCAGTTAGCGTTTTAAAACGATGATTGGCTTGGATTGGCTTGTGCTTTTGTCCATCTTTCTTCGGATCGGTGCGTGAACACGTTGCACGTAAATTTGATCATGCTAAACTGTCGTAGTCGCTTTCATTTTTCAAAACCGGACTGCCGGACGGTAAAATTTCGTATAGTGCACAAACGCCCTTAGACTCTCAGAAAATGCAATGAAATATCGTATTTTGATATTTAATTGTTTAGTATTATATTTTTTAATGTAAACATAATACTTAGACTCTCAGATAATGCAATTAAATATCGAATTTTGATATTTTATTGTTTAGTATTACATTTTTAAGTGTAAACATAATACATATGACTCAGATAATCCAATTGAATATTGTATTTAGATGTTTAGTTTTTCAGTATTAGACTTTTTAGTGTAACTATAATACTTAGACTCTCATAAAACATAATCAAATGTCGTATTCTCATTAACCGGATCCACGCGGCTCGCATAACCGTATGTGTTTTCAGAAAACATTCCCTGTACGCGGCTGACATAACCGTTTGTGTTTTTACTTTACTCCAAGTTTCGAACCTCAGTTCAACTTGGAGGGATTTTTTCATGGTGTGGAACTTTGGATAAAATAATACGTCAATCCTTGGCCTTATGACATCTGTTGAAATATCTGACTAATAATTTGTAACATCACAAGGATAAATAAAAGAACAGATCCCTCATTTTTCTTGTGGTCGGTAATTAGTCCGCGCCATAATCATGCCCTATATCTGTCTCACTCTCGACGCTACGCATCGCCAGTGGGTAAGAGTGACACACGATGCGTGCTTTGATTTATTTATGTTACGGTCTTATTTGTTTATATTACGATATATTTCAAGAATAATGTGACACGAGTGTATTATAGAGTACCAAAAAGGCACAATGAATCCCATTGAACGTTTTTGCTTAGGAAAATAAATCGTTTCTTAACTAAATACATGATAAAAGTAATCATTTAAAAAACGGCGAAATACCGCCGCGCACAGGCGTCTCTCAGGAACAAAGTGAACGCGGTTAAAAGGTTAATTTTTTTTTTATTAAATCAGTGGATTATCTTGTTTCAATTCACTGTCAGACCTTTGTGATTACTTCTACTGTTATAACTTTTTGAAGTTTCTAATTTAAATGACTACATATATAATCGTATAATCACTTTTATTGCAGTCTGCCAATTCCCTCACGGAGGGCCGTCTGTGGACATCCCTAGAGCACTTAACAGATAATTTACACAAGCTTTTCCTGGCACTTTTGAAATGCAATCCGGAAACTAAACAGTGCACCCTGAATTGGTTAGCGGGCTGCCTGCATTCTAATGCTTCCCGCGGAAAAATGTGGAATTCCCAGGTATATAAAACATTTATAACATTATCCAAATGGATGTTTGCATATAAATATATTGTATAATGTAAACACTACTTAAATTCATTAAATTTAAATTCAGGTTGTTGGACTTTTTTAAAATATAAAATCTAGGTTTTCCATTTATGAATTAATTTTTTAAAATCAAACACAGATTTTTTGAGTCTACTAAGTTGTATTTTATTAAAAACACATAAAATTAATAATGTGGCAATTGTTTCGCCTAGGTATGGCATTTTCAAACGAAAATCTGTGTTTAATTTAAAAAAATATATATATAAATTAAAATGAAGTTCTACAAATTAAACGCCAAATCAATAAATAAATCGATTCATAGTTCTTGAACTTGATAGACTTGATAGAGATGTCTATGTTAAGATGTCAAAAAATAACTCCTAATTGGAGATACATAATCCAGATTTGTGAACAAGTATTTGGACACACTCAACAAATAGTAAAATTTTCAAATATATCACGTCACTAATGCCCTCCGATGTGACTAATTGATTGTTTACAGAAGCTTTTGAATTAATTGCCATTTTATGAAGGTATTTCAATTAAATATTTATATATTTTGTTAATTCTATTGATCGCCAATGTGTTATATATTATTACGCTTTTTCAGATGTCCAGCATTAATCCGGAAACATTACTCTGCGTCTCCGACGGCTTCATGCTGAATCTAAGCTCTGTACTCCTAAGACTGTGCCAACCATTTTGTTCCGATCAGAATGACACTAAATACCTGAAGATAGATCCTACATATTGTGCTGTAGAGGTAAAGCATTAAAAAAACTTATTATAAAAACAAAATATATTTTAAAAAAAGAGTGTTAACCAGTCCGGGAGTATGGAAGTAAATGAACATCAGTGCGAATTTTCCTTAAAGGAGTATGGACGTTAATGAACGTCGAAGTCCGTCTGTCAGTTGGTATGATGTAACTTGTATAGCAATGACATCTGTGGATATTTGTGTGTAATTTTGTCATAATTGAAAAATATTTCAAATAGGTGTTTTTAAAAAGAAAATTATTTGAACATAATTTCTATCTTCAAAATACATCGATTTAATGGAAAAAAAAATTCATGTAAAAAGAACCCCCTCCCCCCTCGTCCGCCTCCGTAGTGTAATGGTCAGCACGCTCGGCTACCGTACTGGAGGTCCCGGGTTCGATTCCCAAATCGGGGGGGTCAAATAAATATAAGTGATCTTTTCACATTATATTTATTCAATATTACCTTGGACTGGTACCGGAATCGGAGGGCTGATCACCTTTCCTTCATGTGTAAACGATCAAGATAACACTGCATTTATATGATGCAGTGCCCTATGCACCATTGGGGTGCGGATAAGGGTTTGAATGAATGAAAAAAGAACCCACTCCCCAGAGAAAGTCGGACATCAATTTTCGTACTCCCGGAAAGGTTAAAATACCACCTAGCACGTTCCAGCAAAACTTGCTAGGTACACCATACATAATCCGGAATCACTATTAAAATTTGACCTAATCTAAATCGACAGTATTAATTTGTGTCTATTCTTTACCATTGACTTTAGAGTCGATGAAATATAAGCTAATGTTCTTGATTGAATTAGCATCTGATTGAGTTTCTGTCTATGGTTGCTGTGTGGTGAGACTCTATTTCATGATGATTCATCATAAAATAGAGCTTCACATCTATGGATTAAGAAAAGTTACAAAAACCTCTCCTTTAAAAAGCCGAGTCAAAAATGCAACCAGGTTACAAAAATTTAATGTTTTTTCCTATATTTCTTTGATTAGTTTTCTTACAAAAGGGGAATACTTTCGTTACTAAAAAGGTTGAAAATAGAAATTGATCAAAAACACATGTACAATTTAAAATTCAGTACTTTTTTTTGCCTCCACTTTTTTTAAAAATATTTAAAAATGACTAATCTGTTTTTTTTAAAGGATGCTCAAAGGGAAGGGAAATCTGTCCACATGAAAGGATTACACGAAGAGACTTGTATAGTTCCTCCCAGAGAAGTGTATGAAGATAATGCTCCGACCCGACCTACTGCTAAAACATACAACTTCCTGACTGAGTGTTTCTTTATGGCGCACAAGTCCCTAGACTTGGGTATGTACTTTTTCCCCCTCAATTGTGGTACATATTTATTTGGAATAGTGCTCAGGTAGATTATTTTATCTAATTCCACAGTATTATTTATGTCAAATGGCATTTTTCTATCAGAATCTTCGAGAATCACAACATAACTTGTAGATGGCTCTAAAAATGATTACAAAAGTACAAACATATTACAACAATGCAATCAAAAATATTAAAAATGCTAAGTGACGTCAATAAGTACGCTGTTTGCAATGAGATATAGAGTGAAACCTCTATCTATCGTTCCTCGAATAATCGTTTTCCCGGATGTGTCGTTTATTTCTTTTACCCCAAATTAATTTCATACAAAAATAGATCGCATCGATCGTTTCTATCCACCGTTTTACCGCATTCATCGTTTGAATTATGCTACATATTTGATATGATTTGTCTATTTTTTTTACATTCTTTTTAATTTTCTCAATTTGTTACATTCGAAGACAATATTTCAACGTGTGGAACAGACTATCGAAAGTAGAGTATTGCATGTGTTGCTATTACGTTCAACAGATGGCGTCGATGCGGTAAAAAAATGTTTTTACCTGCCATAAGTGTATATAAAAATACATTTAATTTTTTTTTACTAACATATGTAATTTGCATACATTTATTTATGTAAGTAACAATTTTAAACATATTCAAATATTTTTTTTGGTAGAGACCCACCAAGCCACCTTGTGTGTCTTGTCGGTGGAGTTCTTTAAATGCACATTCCAATGCAATATTTGTTTAAACTTCAAAGCAATTGGTGAATTACTTTAGGAGATATAAGGTTGTGAAGAAACGAACATTTACATATTTAGATCATGATTTTATATGAATTGTCTTTGTGCACTTCTTTTTCTTTTAAATATGTAAATTGTGATGTGCATATACGAGTATGATATAATCTTCATCTAAATTTATAGTGAATATACTTTTACGAGTTATTGTATATGTGCATAAGCGTATCACATAGCCTAAAAATTATAAAAAATAGCATTGTCGTAATCTAAAACCACGATGCTGAACTTTTAGCAGGATCAAAATCTAAAATTATCATTATCTTTCTGACTCTTGCGTATATGCAGGTCATCAAGACCTAGCGAGGGGTGGCCATGTTATCAAGCTAAGTCTTACTTTTCAGGATTTCGTGTTGTTGTTGATAAGATGTCCAAGTTGAGTCAGGACTTAAATCGTACGCAGAGAGCGTATACAGACGCTTTGGAAGGTGGACTCTCCAGTTCAGGAAATAATGTCGCCGACGCACTTCGTCAACGTATTGAGAGAGATTTCACAAGGTAACTTGTGATATTGTTCTATTATAATTTCTGTGATCAGAGAATATTTTCTAAAGATTTCAATAAAGCTTCTAACAATTCTAGGACCTTTATCTTTCCCATGTTATGCAACGAAGTGCGAGTTATTTACATTAATTTAATAGCAAACAAAATACAGCAGGATCTCTATAATCCGAATGCCGAAAATATACCCTCTGTTCGGACTAGTGGAGCATTCGGATTACAGTAAAGTGAAATCAAATAAAACCAAAATGTATTGTGAAATTTTAAATGTATTTATTTAACTTTTTTAAATACATTAAATATTTTGGTTGGTCGAGATTTATTTATTGATAAGTAAAAAGGCTTTGTCTCGCAATTTACTTAAAAGCATCTTCTCTGGCATAGGAATATGTTGGTGGTAGCATAGGTGTCCGTTTTTAAGATGCGCGGGAGGGATGAGTGGGCATTCGGATTACAGAGATGTTCGTACTAGCAGGGGTTAGGATTATAAAGGTCCTGGTGTACTCAAATTGCAATAATAATATAAAAAATAACGATCATAACCATTTTTTATTGTTTGCCTGTTTTCTTTTCAATGATAACTTTATTTAATTTTTTAATTCTGAATGTCAAATAATCTTCGTTTTATTTTTGCAGATTTGTTTCAATGAAATGTGTCTTACTGGAGCCGCAGTATGTATCCCTACTGGCGAATCTTTATTCTATTTCCTGCAACTGGTTGGTGCAAGTTGCCATACATCCTGTTCCGGAAAATTCTTCTCTAGATACATACGCTCCGCTAACATTGCTCAATTTATCTTTTCCGATAACCAATGAAACACCCGATATGCTAAGGTAAGGATTTACAATATTTTTATTTTAAAACATTTTACCACACCTTGCTATGCTTAGTCACTAAAAGGAGTTAACTATTCCAATACTAATGATGCAAAACATAATTTGGTGATATCAAAAATATTTTGCAATATTTTACAACCTATATTGAGTTGTCATGTTTTTATATTTTTGTGAACATATGCATATATCGCTCACTCCTTTCAAGAACGTCATAAATCAAAAAACTTGATTTTTCAGGAGGACGTATTTAAAGTTTAAAAATATAATACAATGTATCAAAAATAAATATCAAGCCACTTATTGAACTTTTTACTGTGCTGGTTTTTCTCCATTTCAAAAATATTTAGTATATTTAAAAAAATAATTAAACAATACCTTTTCTTCAAAATGTAAAAACAAAACTTTCTGCCATGTAGCGGGTAAATATTAAGTTAAAAATATGCCTACATTTTCTGGGCATTCCGATGAAGAAGAATATGCCCAGACTTCCATATCCTTCTTCATCTTCCATGAGATGTCAAAAAATGATATGAAAATAACTTCTATGATTGGAGATAATCAAGATTTTGTGAACAAGTATTTGGACACACTCAAAATGTTGTAAATACCTTAGCAATTGTTAGTTGATGACTTTTACCCCAACGGGTATGATATGGTTTGTATTTATGTTGCAATTATAGTATTAGACAATATTGATTTTCTTTTTTTTTTCTATGGTTAATATTCACTGTTTTTCTTTACAGGTGTGTTCCAGAATTTGTTGTAGAAAACATAGTTGGATTTGTAAGTTCGCTCAGAAGATTTAGCGCTGTATCTCTAGAGGAGCGTGGAACTGTGCTATTGCAACCCTCTCTTTCATTAGTTCTAGTGTTCATGGGATCCGCTGACAGGATGCGGAATCCACATCAACGGTATGGATTTAAAAACAAATAAAAAAATTGATACCGACATCGCCAGTATAATAAATTGAATATTATATGTTTTGTTTTATTTTTATTTTTAGTGCTCGATTAGCTGAATGCCTCGAAGCACTATTGCCAAATCACCCGGATGATGAATCCGCAGTCAGTTCCATGGGGTCCTTTTACAGAGAAAGACTTTTTAAGGAACATCCTCATAGATTACAGGTTCCCTCAATTCTTTTTTAATATTTTAACCCTTAACTTAGCATTGGAATGCTGCTATAGAGGCGGCTTGCATGGTTTGCCATACTAATTGAGTGCCAATGCTATGGCGGCAAGAAAATACACTCAATTCTTGCACTCAAGTCTTAATAATCAATATTTTTACTATATCGCTTTTTTATTTTCAATCCAAAGTCATATAAGTACAGGTAACAAATCTCGTAATTAGATGGAGTTGGCGGTATGCACGTACCAAAGACTTTTGGGTGCAAAGGGTTAATAGTTAGTGAAATCTATATAACTGTGGTAAGAAGTATAAATTTTGAGTGACCCTTTGAACGCAAGCGATGGAAAACCACTTAGGCTTACCTGAAAATAGTACGCATTGAAATATTATTGTACTTATATATGTATCATAAAAACTCAAAGATTTTTTTTAATTAAAAAAATACATATTCACATATCGCTCACTCCTTTCAACAACGTCATAAATCAAAAAACTTGATTTTTCAGGAGAACGTTTTTAAAGTTTGAAAATATAATACAATGTATTAAAAATAAATATCAAGCCACTTACTGAAATTTTTACTATCAACATATCTTTTTGGGTAAAACCTGAAGGTTTTTTCTCCATTTGAAAAATATTTAGTTTATTTAAAAAAATAATTAAACAATACCTTTTCTTCAAAATGCAAAAACTACACTTTCTGACCTGTAGCGGGTAAATATTAAGTTAAAAATATGCCTCTTTTTCTGGGATATAGTACATTTTTTGGGCATTCCGAAAATATGCACAACTGAAAATTGACGTTTTTTGATTTATGACGTTCTTGAAAGGAGTGAGCGATATGTATTTGACTGTCTATTTCAATTAAAAAAAATTATTATTCTAATTTTGTTTTGAGTAAAATAATTTCGTTTTCAGATAGTGCCAAGTTTACTGGATGTGTTTGTTGGCATTGAAGTGACTGGGCAAAGTGTCCAGTTTGAGCAAAAGTTTAACTACAGAAGGCCAATGTATCTGGTTATGGATTTTCTATGGAAAATAAAGGAACACAAAGATTGCTTCAAGTAAGAATACAAAATGCTATTTTATTTTAGTAGTTTGATATGTTCTCCACTAATACCAGAAAGAAATACCAAAATCGGTCAATATTTGAGAAAAATATTGTTGATTTTGTGCACACCTAATAAAATAACTAATTTCGCAAAAAAAGTCTTATGCATTTTAACAAATAACAAATAATAAAAATCTCAATCGTGAGGACTATACACAGATAATAATTGTAATTATTTAGTATATTTTCACTGAAAATTATTTTATTTACACTGTGATTTTTCAGAAGAATTGTTTGAACTTTGCGCTTTTACTTTGTTAACGTTTATTTTATCTAATTGTAACATGTATACGGGATCTAAACTGGCAGTTCACAATGCGGAGTGCTAGTGCCAACACTGATGTATAGAAGAGAAACACGGAATTGGCAAAAAAAGGATGAAAGCAAAGTGAACCGATCAAAATGCAATCCCTCGGATAAATGTTTGGAAAATTGGTGAATGACAGAATTAAAAATGAATATCCTGTGTAGTAAAAAACATAAGGCTGACTTATGGATACTTGAAAAGATTAAAAAAGGTTCTTGAGGTGTTTTGGACATGTGGAGCGAATGTATGACGAGGGAATGACTAAGAGAGTATATTTGGCAAACGTGAATGGGAAAATAGAACGACGACTGTCAAGAAAAACTTGTCATGACCAAGTCAATCAAAACCTAAAATTTGGTTGTGTCAAGAGTCTACATATTTTATCTAATTGTTATATACAGGATCTAAACTGGCAGTTCACAATGCGGAGTGCTAGTGCCAACACTGATGTATAGAAGAGAAACACGGAATTGGCAAAAAAAGGATGAAAGCAAAGTGAACCGATCAAAATGCAATCCCTCGGATAAATGTTTGGAAAATTGGTGAATGACAGAATTAAAAATGAATATCCTGTGTAGTAAAAAACATAAGGCTGACTTATGGATACTTGAAAGGATTAAAAAAGGTTCTTGAGGTGTTTTGGACATGTGGAGCGAATGTATAACGAGGGAATGACTAAGATAGTATATTTGGCAAACGTGAATGGGAAAATAGAACGACGACTGTCAAGAAAAACTTGTCATGACCAAGTCAATCAAAACCTAAAATTTGGTTGTGTCAAGAGTCTACATAATTGGAGGACATGTACGACTAGATGTAAAGGAAGCTAGGAGTGTATGTCAGGGCAGACGAGTGTAGTGTCCCATCCTCTTTGCCTACCCCTACAGAGAAATGGTGTTATGATAGTAGAAGTGTAACAACATAAATTAGGACTTCAAATGCGGTTCTTGAAAAATCATAAGTATTCACTTGTGACTCTCGTCGCACATATCGCTTACTCATTTATAGAACGTCATATATAAAAAAAGTTGATTTTTCTGGAAAACATTTTTAAAGTTTAAAAATGTAATACAATGTATTAAAAATAAATATCAAGCAACTTATTACTTAACTTTTTACTGTGCAACAGATCTTTTTAGATAAAACCTGAAGGTTTTTTCTCCATTTGAAAAATATTTAGTATATTTAAAAAAATAATTAATAGTAATACCTTTTCTTCAAAATACAAAGACAACACTTTCTGCCTGTAGCGGGTAAATATTTAGTTAAATATATGCCGCTTTTGCTGGGATATAGTACATTTTCTGGGCATTCCAAAAACATGCACAACTGAAAATTGACGATTTTTGATTTATGTATGACGTTCTTGAAAGGAGTGAGCGATATGATAAAATTTTATAATTATCACAGAGCAACAATAAAAATTGCAAATTATTATCTTTTTGTCATGTGAGTGTTTTCTTTTATATTACAGGAGGTTATCAGATGAAGCTGAAGCTAATATGGAAGCAGTTACTCCTCCTATTTTCTTGAGGTTCATCAATCTATTGATGAATGATGCCGTATTTTTGTTAGATGAGGCCTTGAGCAATATGGCACAGATACGTACTATGAGAGCGGCACAGTAAGTTTCAAACAATTAAATATTTACTACCTGGTGCATTGATATTTTATTCTGTTATATATTGCAACGGTGACCTTATGTTGTATTTTGGCGAGTGTTTTTGCCTAGAATTCTCACTCATGAATTACATGAAATTATAGTAACTTTAAACATAAAGAGTAAATCCACTCACGAGTAGGCACATAGGCTATGAAACTTAAAAAGTTGAAGCCTGAGTAGGGTCATGATAAGCGGTAGCTAGATTTCTGAGTCAAAGTGAGAAAAAAAAAAGTTGTATTTTGTATATTAAAAGCATTGAGAATTTTGTGGTATGGTAATAAAACAAGTGTTTATAAAAGTGGTATTAAACAAAGTGAACAACTCTATTTAGATAAAATTCTTATTGCTTATTATATACAGGTTTATAGATCAATTAGTGGATTTTTGTTTCTTCTAGCTATGAACATGTTTTATTTTAATCTGTGTCGGAAACAGGAAGGAACTAGTGTGGGCCAATCAGGATCTTTTCAGCATTTGCTCATTGCTGGTAGGAAACCACGTAAAACTCCTCAGGAGAAACCGGACTGTTAACTGTCGTCAACAGGCCTTCCGTTCCACTAGAAGAGGGTTCGGTGTTTTGTGTCCTAGCTTGGTTTATGGTACCAATGCCCCTTAATATTTTTATCATATTTGATACCACCTCCCGTGAGAGTTCCTTATGAACTAGCACGGATCCGACGTCATATAGGTCCTCAGGCTTCTGCAATGCGCCTCCAGCTGTTGTCTTCTATGATGCGGGAAGGGTTATCCGCACCAAATGGTGCGCACGGCACTGCATCGACACAGTGTTGACTTGATCTTTACTTATATGAAAGAAAGTCAGGTTGTGGTCCCGTGGTTAGTGTCGCAGACTCTCGAGTTAGAGTTTCTTGACTCGAATCCACTCTATCACAATTTGATGCCTATTTTTAATAATAAGCGTTGAACACTTCTGCGCTCCAGGGACCAGTCCAAGGTTATATTAAATAAATATTAGAGTATAAAATCACTAATATTTATTTTCATCCCCTGGGAATCGATCTTGGGATCTCCGGGACAAAAAGTTGTATGTAAATATTTATAATTTTAGAGAAAACAACGAGTGGGCCTCCCTGCCGGTGCAGGAGCGGGAGCAGAACATGGCGAGCCTGCACCACACGGGCACCATCGCCCGCTTCGACAACATCCTCGGGCGGGACACCATCCGCGCGCTCGAGCGCCTCACCGGCCACTGCAAGTCGGTCTTCTGCCACCCCACCATGGTCAGCCGCATCGCCTCCATGCTCAACTACTTCCTGCTGCACCTCGTCGGGCCCAACCAGAAGAACTTCAAGGTATCTGCAGTCCCACCGACCAAATTTCAAATTCTTCTTCTTCTTCTTTTTGTAGATCCTAGGGATCAGTTTGTGCCTCCGCATGTCGCTCTTGGGACGTTTAACGTGTTTGTTTCATACTGGGACTGAAACTACATATATATGTTTTTTTCTGCAATATGCATTTTTTTAATTTTGAAAACATTAATATTTTATTATTACAACACAGCATCACGGCTGTCAGGCTAAGAAATGTTTATAAACCGCCGTTTTTAACCCAGTATATTCAACTTATAGAAAAATAAAATAATGTAATTATTTAAGGTTATTACAAAATTCTGTTGAATATTGATTGCTTGTATTTTTGTCTTGCATTAAAAACATCCTCGTTTTTATATTAGTTTCACGTCCACGGCACAATTCGCTAAAATACCCAATTACTTTTTCTTCTTTTTCTAGATCCTAGGGATCTGTTTGTGCCTCCGCATGTCGCTCTTGGGATGTCGTCTCCCAGTTGTCTTTTCATCTTTTCGGAGGTCTGCCTGGGGGTCTGCTGGGAAAAAAACACGTAAAACTCCTCATGAAAAGCTGGATTCTTGACTGTCGTCAGCAGATCTTCTGCTCTTTTGTACTAATTTTTTTTAAATGTCTTTTTATGGGTAATGGAATTATAATTTAATTAATAATTCAATCGTTTTTATTATCTCTAGGTAAGAGACTCCAAGGAGTACGAGTTTGACCCGGGGGCAACTGTGATAGAGATTTGCAAGATTTACATTCACCTGGCTAACAGTGCTGAGTTCTGCCTTGCTGTTACACAAGATGGACGCTCGTACAGTCCACAACTCTTCCAATTAGCGGGAGGAGTGCTAGGTGAATACTCTGCTCTTTCATCTACTGCTAGGCACACCATATTCTTTTATATAACTGTGATTTGTGGCTCTACTTAATAGATTACATATATGTTTACGGAGTAGTTCATTTCGAGTCCCAATATCCATCTTAATTGTAACTGACCTACTTTGGTTGGCTGAAGTGCCATGTGATAAAATTATTAGATGTATAAAACTCTATTATTAATAATGCGTTTTATCTGTATGTCATTTCGTGCCTTTTGGTATCGAGCTTTGATATGGATACTAAGTATAGATGTGCCTAACGCATATTTTAGAGGGTGTTTATGGAAATTTATTTGGTATTTGCCCATCTATAGGACTAAAACTATTTTTATAACCTACAAAGGCTCTTTTATAAAGGCTTGTCTGCAGGTAAGATATGTATTAAGGACGTGAAAGGTAGGTATGAAAAATACACCGCAATCACCCAGACCAATTAAAATTATTTCTTGAATTCCCTTTGCAATTTGGTGATAAACACCCAGCTGCTCCGAGATGTATATTATTTTTTAACCACTTAAAAGTCGAATTTTGGTGTGAGAATTCACTGGTGCGGGAAATCGTCACCATCAAGTTGAAACAAGACTGCCCGAATGCTGCTCAAGTTAGTCAATAAAAACAAATTAATAAATATATTTGGCTTGGGCAAATCAATACCTCTAAGTTGGGATACGACTTGCCCGAGCAGCACTCGGACTCATCAATGCAACACAAATTCCTTGCCCGAGTCACACTCGGGCTATAATGGGAACCGGTTAAATGTAATGATTTCTAATTGTGTTCCATACATATTCATTCTAATTCTTAAACCCTTATTATCAAATATATATAGTCCTGAGCATTCGTAGGTTCGAGCTATAGACAATATTAAATGATCAATTTGAAGTCCAACTGTATACAAATTATTTCCTGGATGTCCTGAAGAGGAGAAGGTGGACATGGTTGGGATATGTCCTTAAAATGCCACCTGAGAGCATCAACCCCTCGTGTCTCTTCTTCCAACCCCGAGGATTCCGGTGCCCCGGAAGACCGCTGACGACCATTCACCGACTATACTCAGTGGAACTTCGGGATGCTGGACTGACCTGGGAGGTGATGGCGGGTGACAGAGTGACTTGGAGACGTCTGGAGACAACATATGCTCCACCTAGGGAGCGAACATGGAAAGGAGAAAGAGGAAGATATAGATTGAATGTGCCTTTCTTTTCTCTGTATGTTGCAGCTCGTATCGGTGGTGGTGAACTGATTGCTCCACTTCAGTTAGTGGAAGAGAAGGTATCTTCAGTGGCCCGTAAGCAGATGGAGGAAGAAGAGACTCTTGCAGACGCACCCGAAGAGTTCCTAGACCCCATTATGAGTACTCTCATGATGGATCCTGTCATCCTCCCGAGTTCTCGCACGACAGTCGACCGGACCACCATTGCCAGGTTTCTCTCAATTCTTAAAGATATTTTGTATTGACCACTTTGAGATCTTGTAAATTTTCTTCTTCTTTTTTTCTAACCCTTATACGAAACCCAATGGTGCATAGGGCACTGCATCGTATAGAAGCAGTGTTATCTTGATTGTTAAATACACAAAGGAAAGGTGATCAGCCTTCCGCTTCAGGTACCAGTCCAGGGTCATATAAAATAAATAAACTGAAAAATCACTAATATTTATTTTGACCCTCTTGGGAATCGAACCCGGGACATCCAGCATGGTAGCCTAGCGCGCTAACTACTATACTATGGAGGCGGACAATCCGCGAACAAAACTTTATCTGGGGAGTGAGTTTTATTGGTAATTTTTTATCATGGTCAATGCTATAAGCAACATATTGTCCTCATACAGGAGAAAATGACCAAGTGCATTTTTTTTTACAAAAACATGATTATTGACTATTTGACATATTACTAGCTTAATGACGACCTGGAAAAAATCCCAAAGCGATTTTAAACTTGGAAGTATAATAAATTGACTTGTTAAAAATGACTAACTGCATTGATGACAAAGATGTAAAAACAGTTAAATGGCCCTCCTGAACATTTTACGTTTTGTTAGTTGGTCACTTTCTCCTGTACGACTACGATATTTTCTTGGATAAAAAAATGTTTACACCAGTAAACATGTTTTATATCAAATTTATCAATGTTTTATCTCATGGGTTTTCTTTGTCAGCGATGAAGTCACACATACTTTATTTTAAGTAAAATATCGTGGGTCAATCAGAAAAATAATCCGAAGTGTAGTTTAAGTGTTTAAATACAAACACAGATGGCAGTAAAAGTGCCATTTTATAAATAAATGTCACCGAGCTTTAGTTATAAGCGCGGCCGTTCATGTACCGTTTATTATAACCTAAAATAAAATGTACACCCACACACAGGCCATGCCTTTGTGGGAACTTTTTTGTATTAATGTAATATAGTATTTTGTACTTGTAATTATGTTATATTGTGAAATGCAAAAAAAAAAAAAAAAATCCTTATGGGTTGTGTTTTGTTTGAACGACCGTGTACAGCTGCACTTCCGAACAGGTCAAAATAGTAAATTGGCCTTTTACTGGCAGAACGTCATACATATTTGTATGTGTGAGTTTAAATGATATTTGAAATAATTTCTTCTCTTGCAGACACCTTCTCAGTGACCAGTCGGATCCCTTCAATAGGTCTCCTCTCAGCATGGACCAAATCAAGCCCGATGAAGAACTCCGTGCTAAAATTATGGAATGGATCGCCCAGAGAAGGAAATGCAGGCTAGATGCGGGAACTTCATCCCAGTGAAAGGTTATTTGACCAATAAATTATACCTCGGATGTTTAAAATTTAATGTATAACTGTTGTGTTCTTGTATTTGATATAGAAAGCCATTTAATTAAATCACAATTATCATATATATATGAAAGAATTTGTAACACATTCAGCAATGTATAAATAATACGTTCTTAAGTCCTAAATTATTAAGATCTGTCCTTAAATAATATTGAGACCTTCAACATATTGGCCTATGTATAAAATCAATAGAAATTACCGTAATTCTAGTATGCTTTGATTATTTCTATGGCTTTTGTTTGTCAATAGAAAGTACACAAAACGGTACTAAAATTATACATAATATTAAAACAATGTTTTATAACGGAAATATTATACACACCTACATAATGTGTGGAGTGTAATCAATTTCTTTATTTATATGATTATTTATGAATAAGTACCTACCCATATAAGATGTACTACTAAATATAAATATTTGACTTTCTATCATTACGATACTGTGATCATATAATTTTTTGTATGTTGATTATATAACTATAGTTTTAACTTGATAAATTTTTCTAAACAACCATTTTCGAATATATTATTTGTACTTATAAAGTCTTTGTTTTATTTTTCCATGTGACATCTGAGACCACATTGCTGTATCAAAAAGAAATATAATGTAGTAGTAAAAAATATATGTATTAAAAATAATGGTTATTAAAAGTTTAATGTTTTATACCTGCGTGAATCTTGAAAATTCGAACCAAATATAACTCTATCCTATTTTTCCTAACCTAACTGACCATATTGAGTTACTGTTTATTCTATGAAATCCCTTGCTAAGTTAAGTACAGAATGTAATAAATCATTCGCTGATTTTTAAACATTCATTTTTACTATAAACTTCTTGCAATATTTTTAAACGATAGCGTCTATGTAATTAATTGTTATATTAACTTGTTTCTTATGGATTTAATGAGGTGTAGATTTAAAATTGAGTGTCGTGCTTCTCAAAATCTGAAAATATGACCAAGACAAAAAACAAGATTTATGTATTTTTTTCAGTTAAAATTAATTTCGTTACTGAAAGATGTTATTTCCTCATAATAAACTTGTAAAATGTGTTGTAACTTTTGCATAATATTTTGAAATCTGGTTCGTTGTTTTTTTTTTTTAGTTTGACTTGTATATTGTACTGTTTGTCAATTATCACGTATTGTAGTTTGTATCTGGATGTCTAGATGTTTGGAATATGTGTTATTATATGTACTTTAGTGTATTATTATATTTTATAGTGTATTATGCAATTGTGTAATTTCATATATACACAATTTCATATGGTTTTTTTTTTTTTTTTTTTCGAGTTTAAACATAAAAATATCATATATACTCAGTTCAAAATTGTCTACTTCCAGTTATTAGATAAGTTTGTGAGATTCTTTTTGTTATGTAAACTTAAACTTTGAGTTTTCTAAGTTTAGTTTAATAATAAGAAATTTCTGTGAGATAAAAAAAAAACATTAAAAAATATATATATGTACAATGTTTAATAACGTAACAATTTCTTTGATATGTACATATGTATGAATCCTCTGCACTCGAAACATATTGCTATTTAATTGTACTTATATGATTCTGGTTTAATTACATATATTGAAAAGTATAAAAATAATATTTTAAAATATCGAGTACGTATTAACCAATGCTAGAAATCGTCACCAACAAGTCGAAACAAGACTGCCCGAACACCGGTTAGGTTAGTTAATAAAAACAAATACATAAATATATTTGCTCAGGCCAATCAATACCGAGAAGTCGGAATATAATTTTCCCGAGCAGGACCCGGAGTCATCATTGCAATGCAAATTCCTTGCCCGAGTTACACTCAGGCTAAACTGGGAACTGGTTAACACTTAATTTTCATGGGACCATAGCGGTGGCACTCGAGTAATATGGTGAACCATGAATGACGGCACATGAGTGCTAAGGGTTTCAAATGAAGTGAGTTATTTTGTCTTTTTAAACAGATGGTTTGATGAGTCAACAGTTAATGTAATCTACTGACGTCAATTGCAGGCTGTAAGCACAAGACTGAGTAAATAGGACATTATTTAGCAATTGATTGTACATTGCACATACTCAGTTGTAATGTTTGCTAGTAAAAAATCTATCTAAAGGTGTCTCAACTTGATATGAAACATGTATTATTATTTTTTTATGAAAGAATATTAAATTCGGAGCATACCAGGGCTAATGACCTGGTATTTGGCTGGCTTAAGCGATTAATTTATACTCTTCTGTAACGTTCACCATTCTGTCCAATCTCTATTACTCGGTGCCATGGTGTATTATTCACTACCACAGAAGATTTTCAGTACATTCTCAAAGAAATTAAAAGATTTTTTCAAATATTGTTATCATATGAATGTATAAATACATTTTTATTAATTGTTTATAATTGTTTTATTGATTTATATAATTTTTTACTAGAATCGTTCATTTCTGGAATCACTAAGTGTATTTTTTTTGTTTGTTATAACCTATTAATAAAAGTTGTAATGCACCTACTGATATAACACTAACTTTAAGAATTTGAAGCATTCCTGTCTAAAGATGTCCAAAAAAATTCAAAAGTACAAAACTGTTAATGAACCATTATCTTGAAAAATACAGTGTAAATTTTTTAAGTAAAAGAAAAAATAATAATACTTATCTTTTCCATATTTTATATGTAATTATTTGAATATGCCAAATCAGTCTTCTGATATATAATATAATTTAAAAAAAAGTATATGTATTTAATTTTTTTGGTTCATTCACAGTATTGCACTTCTATGTATAAATATTTTTTTTTGTGAAATGTAATATATATATATATATATATATATATATATATATATATATATATATATATATATATATATATATATATATATATATATATATATATGTATACATTCTTGATTATTAGTTATGTGAGAATTTTCAATAAATGTTATTGGTTTATATATGCATTTATTTATTTCCTTTTCTAAAAAAAGATACCCTGCATTTGAAGTTACCTACAAATGTAGGCTGTATTTGAAATAAAATAAAATAAAAATGTATCCTTATGATATGCACAAATTTTGTCAGTAAAATTTATATTAAATGGAACCCTGCATTGTTGGGTATATAACAATTTTGACTGGCCTCCCACTACTCTGATGATTTCGGTAATGTAAATCTAATAATAAAAAATAATAATCAGTTAGCATACATTAGATTCTCAAATGATCCCAATTTTTATTCCATAAAAAAATATGCTGAAATTAGAGGCTTAGGTTTTGCACCAATCACAGATTAAAAAGACTGATATGTAATTGATAATAAATACTATTATTATTTCAAATTTCTCTCTTGGTTGAGTGTCATCTTGTAATTAAGGACACATTACTTTTTTGAATACATATAGCATAACTAATCGTATTTACGCATTTATAGAATAGTCAGTTTGTCGCGACGTTGCGAAATCGAGTAAAGAGCCTGCGTGTAAAATTGAGGTAGCTACTCGCAACTAGTCAAAATGAAATTATGAATTTTCCCGCTGTTTTGTTAGTTCTCGGAGGCGCTTTTCTTGCTTGTTTTGGCGCTGCCGTCGATTTGTTTACAACCGGGTTGACTTTCGCCGCCATAGAAATCCAACATTTTCCATTGTTCCTTTGCGCAATCGGCGCAATCCCGTTTGCGCAAGACAGGGGGGGTCGACTCGTAAACGTCAGATTGTTCAAAAAACGACCAGAAATGACGAGACACGCTAATACACTAACAAAAACACCGAAACGGGAACGAAAAATACGAGATACCAACAAGTTGTTTGAGAAACCAATACGAGATACCAACAAGTTGTTTTTAGAGAATTGTACAATTGTATCTGTAATATACTTGTTTGTAAATTGTTATATATTTTTTGTTTAAAAGGGCAGAAGGAACATAAATTGTGTGTTTTTCTGGAATTTTTGTCTGAAATATAGTCATTTGAAAATTCCCTTTTTTGTTTTTATTTAAAAGCATTGTATCGATTGCGATGTATCACACATTGCGAGTGTTTTTGCCTAGAATTTTCACTCATGAATTACATGAAATTATAGTAACTTTAAACATAAAGAGTAAATCCACTCACAAGTAGGCATAGGCTATGAAACTTTTAAGTTGAAGCCTGAGTAGGGACATGATAAACGGTGTTGCATAAGCCGTAGCTAGATTTCAGAGTCACTTGGACGTTAGGTAATTCAAAAAAACGATGTATCACACAAGTTTGAGTGTGTAATATTTAGTGAATATATAAAAAAATATGTATAAATGTATATATGTTTATATAAAATATTTATATATATATATATATATATATATATATATATATATATATATATATATATATATATATATATATATATATATATATATATATATATATATATATATATATATATATATATATATATATATATATATATATATATATATATATATATATATATATATATATATATATATATATATATATATATATATATATATATATATATATATATATATATATATATATATATATATATATATATATATATATATATATATATATATATATATATATATATATATATAAATATATATTATTTTACATTCAAAAAAGTTAATAAGTCTGATTATTTGAACAGAAGCCTCAATAAGAAAGACCGTAGAATAAAAAAAAAGAAAAATATTTTAGCAATTCGGCGAGTGACGAATAAGTAAAAAGGGTTCGAATGTAATTTATCATTCAGCGGCTGAGTTTAGAAACTACTAATTGCCTGAACTCTTTTCATAAATGTCGCGTTTTAGCCGTGACCTCTATATTTTTGTTTACAATGAAATAAATAAATGTTGGTTATAAAATTCCTTTTTTTAATATTGATATTATAATTATGTTAATATGTAATAAAACAAATTTTAATATAAATATCATTTGGCCTGAAAAATTAATGGTAAAAATTTCGCCGGGTGGATCCGGCCGCGCCCAGCCGGGAGCTAAGTACCTTCAGCCGGGAGCATCGATTACGGTTTTATTATGTTGCTTGCAATATTTTTTTATATTTTTACTGTTGCCATGATATTGTTAGGAAATCGATTTCGCTTTGAGATTTGCTCTATTCCTCTACATACATCTGCTTTGATTAATTTTTATTTTCTATTTTTATATGTTTTATACGTCTATTTTTATTTTCAATGCCTTAAACATCTTTATTAATCTTTTTCGGTCTGCCGGAATTCATTAGGATTTTTTAAAGATAAAATTATTGATCCGTGTCTGCATATGCTTTTATAAATTTTTAACACTACACTACACTTTTCTCTATGTATGTATTTACGTACCCACTACCTACTTACCTGTAAGTATTTATGCGATGGATTTCCTTCTACAAATAAAAATTATTGCGAAATACACAATAAAACACCTTTTTAAATTTTAAATAAAACATGTATTTAAATTTTTTTTTTCTTACTTAAAAAAATTAAAGAGATCCTTGAGCGTCATGAGATTGCGCCAATTTCGTTTTATTTGGTTAAAGTTTATCTCCTCTTCGGGTTATTTGTAATCAATTTCGCGTTTTTTTTTTAAATATATGCATTACTGCACTAAAACCCTTCTCTTCTAAATATGAAGATAGAAAGGCTATTATAGGTAATTTCAATTCTTCCCACAGAATTAGGTATTGATGACGAAAACGTACCCAAAAATCAATATAAACACATTGATTACATATTATTTTGGTTTATTTATTGACTTGGCGTTTAATTTGTAGAACTCCATTTTAATTTATGTATTAATTTTAAATCAAACACAGATTTTTTGAGTCTACTAAGTTGTATTTTATTAATAAAAAACACATAAAAAATTATACTGTGACAATTGTTTCGCCTTGTTAGGGCATTATCAAACGAATGACCATTCGTTATCCATGAATTATCATTCGTTTGATAATGCCCTAACAAGGCGAAACAATTGTCACAGTATAATTTTTTATGTGTTTTTTATTAATAAAATACAACTTAGTAGACTCAAAAAATCTGTGTTTGATTTAAAATTAATACATAAAATATTATTTTGGCTTCACAGTCATTTTGCAGATCAATAAATTACTCTTTTAAATTTGGACTAACACTTTCTACGTCTGATAAAAATGGATTGATTAACCAAGCTGATATCAAAAGTTCCTGTTAGTCTTTGAACCGTATTATCATATCTTCGATAAGGGCATTAACACCTCCTCTGCGATGGTGGGTCTGATCAGACCCACCATCGCGGAAAATTATTAATTACTTAATAGGTAATTTTTTTACGTCGTTTTCCTTCAGTGTAATCGTTCTTCAAACAATTACCTACAAATTGAGATATAAACAAAAATTATCGGACCAGATTCGAATGAGTTATTTAAAAAAAAAGAACAAATAAAAGATCAAAAATCATATTGAGTAAGGTCAGTTGTTCGCTATCAATGTGTTAGTGTGCCGTCTGCCGTGCCCTCGAACTCCCCAAAACAAAAGCAAACATTGTCAATCTTTGGCGATTGATTCTGTGTATTGTTTTTTTTACATTCGTTTTAAACTGATTTATTTGTTTACTTGTATGAAAAATACTAAGGATCACGTTTAAAAAAGTGTAATTATTACATAAGTTGTTAATATTTTCATAAATTGATTCGGCAGTTACTTTTTGGTAAAATCTAACCATTTTTAATTTAAGTTTTACTTAGAAAATACCACAAATAGTGGTAATATATAGTATATAATAGATTTATGTATATATACAACACCGACATACACAAAGTTACTAACTTCAAAACTTCACAATAAACTGTTTTATGTTTGAACAATTTCTAGTTTTTAAAAAAAAAATCTTTACGACACTTTACCACAATGAATGGCAGGAAAAAAAAAATATCTCATAACGAGATTGGACGACTTTTGGACAGTTCTAAAATTGAAAGAAAAGTGAGAAAGTAGTGTAGATGACAGTGATTTAGAATTCAAAAACCTTAGATACAGAATTTTAAAGTGAAACAGAAAACTTGGTTTTGTAAGAAATGTCAGTAAGTGATGAAGACATCGATTTTAACAAGAAAAGTAGCGATTGTCTTCTGATTTTTTGATAATAATTTACTTGTCAATATTAAAATTAAATTTGTTACCTATTATGTCTAACGAACTTGTATATAAAAATAATTTATACCCAAAAATTAGTTTTATTTAGTACCGTACAAAATTATATTCATAATTTCTAAGACCCGCAAATCTATGTAAGAAATGGCGAACATTAAATGAATATTTACACCATTTTGGGCAATTCTGTTTATATTTTTCAATGAAAAATTTACCATTTTCACTGTATTTAAAATAAATTTTAATTGCATTATGGACAAAAATTTATCTTGAATTATGAACTCAAGTCAAAATCCCAGAATCATTTTGTGGTTTTTGGAGCTAACCGCCACGTTTTATATTTGAAGATAACAGATAAAAGTTAAAAATTCTATCTTTTATGATGTTGACTTAAAATATAGTTAAAAAATTAAAAACACAAATTATTTGAATTCAGTAAAAATAAACATGTTTACAACCACTGCTTCATGCCGATCATGCCTCACGCGGATGCGACATGCTACGCGGTGGTAGTTAGCAGCTGCGCTCGGTCGAGTTCGCATGTAAAATGAAGCGCTTGGATAATTTAAATTCAAAACTATCAAAAACTTGAAAATTCTCATACAAAACTTATGACACATTATCCTATTGCTATGTAGCCTATTTTGATTAATATATAAAATATAAAAACCCGACAAAAAACGTCTAAAAGGCGATTTCTGTACTGGGTCAGATCAGACCCACCACCGCTGGGCGCGTTTTGTTTGAGGGCATCGCGCTTTAGGTGTTAATGTGGCTATGATACTATATGTCTTTTTTAATGGGCCCTTGTTTTATATGAAGAACTTGATAATATTGAGTATTATGCCAAAGTTAAAGTTAAATTTTGCGTATGAAAGTGTAGTTTTTCTTTATTGACACAACGTTCCCTTGAACCTCCCGCTCCCTTCTGCAGCACCCCCCAAATGCGAAAATTTTAAAAACGCCTAGCCAGACTTCCAAAACGTCCAGAAAGGGGCGCTGGCACCCCCGATAAGAAACATAACTTCAGGAAGTGGTGGACACTCCTTCTGTCCTTTTAAAATATTGTGTTTTCTGGAATTTTATATATTGTATATTATAGTAAGTCAAAAAAATTACCATTACCATTTACCGTTGTACGGCTGAGTTGAGTAACCATTATTAAACTGAACTTTTGAACTCAACTAAACGCCTAAACTCTTTTTATAAATGTCGCGTTTTAGCCGTGACCTTTCTATTTTTGTTTACACTGAAATAAATAAATTTAGATAGTGAAATATCTTCTTTGTAATATTAATATTATAATTTTGAAAATATGTAATACAACAAATTTCAATATCAATACCATTTAACCTGAAAAATTAATGATAAATATTTCGGCGGGTGGATTCGACATTCAGCCGCGGCGAAGTCACGCCCAGCCGGGAGCTTAGTACTAGTAGCCGTTTACGTCGCTTCCGGCCGCTGGCGAATATCACTTCCAGCCATAAAAAATCGAGGTAGTTGGCGGTCTTTATATAAATAGTTAGTCTGTGGCGCAAGACAGGATTGCAGGTGACAAGTTGATTTTTTTTTTCAGTCGGCGGGGACGTGTATTTTGCCGTGTTCATCTTTTGTTCGAGTTCTAAATAATTTGTCTACAATGATGTGTCAGCGTATGTGGGTAGTTACAAAAAGTGAAAAATTCTACAAATAGAGGCGATCGGAGGCTCCCCGCGTCAGATATGTCGGGCCGCGTTCGTAAGCAATCGGACTGCCCGACCGGGAAACAAGGGCCGATGCGAGCCACTTTGCCGGTCTCCTCCTTGATGAAACAGGCGGGAGGGATCAGGAAGAGTTGCGGTAACAGTCCCACCCTCTCTCCCACCAATAACTGGAGGAGAATATCCCCCGACCATGCATTGTCAGGACAAAGAAGCCCCGGAGCCGTCAATTACAAAGGTCTGCACTATTATTAGTAAACACAATGTATACAAATTACATTTTCGGAGTCTAGCCTTGTAATGCTGGTTGTACAAATGTCAGATATAGCCAATCTTTATTTTATTATAAAAATACATTAAAGTACTTATTTTTTCAAATTATAATTGTTTATGTTTTTGACATTTGAATTACTGTCATATTCCTATGAATATCTAAATATTACGTACGATTTCTCGTTCTGTAGATCGTAATGGAATTGAAAAAAAAACAAATAAGTTTACTAACAGTAACTAATATTACAGTTTTTTTCAATTCAGTATTATTTTGAGTTAACCACCACAAAGACAAATTGTCAGCTGTCAAAAAATTTGGTTCTACCGGTATTAGATAGACCAAAATGACGACTGCTAAAAATTTGTGACTCCACAAATTGGCCCTTGCATAGCGCCTGGTCTTGTTACTTGTCAAAAATACACCTTTATTGTGATTTTTCTGTTACCTCATATCGCTCACTCCTTTCAAGAACGTCATAAATCAAAAATCGTCAATTTTCAGTTGTGCGTGTTTTTGGAATGCCCAGAAAATGTACCATATTCCAGCAACCGCGGCATATTTTTAACTTAATATTTACCCGCTACAGGGCAGACAGTGTTTTTTTTTGCATTTTGAAGAAAACGTATTGTTTAATTATTATTTTTTTAAGTAAACTAAATATTTTTCAAATGGAGAAAAAACCTTCAGGTTTTACCTAAAAATGTCTGTTGCAAGTAAAAAGTTCAATAAATGACTTGATATTTATTTTGAATGCATTGTATTATATTTTTAAACTTTAAAAACATTCTCCTGAAAAATCTAGTTTTTTGATTTATGACGTACTTGAAAAGAGTGAGCGATATATGCATATGTTCACAAAAATATAAAAACATGACAACTAAACATAGATTGTAAAATATTGCAAAATATTTATGATATCACCAAATTATGTTTTGCATCATTAGTATTGGAATTGTTAACTCCTTTTAGTGATTAAGCATAGCAATTTTTTGCAAGTATTTACTTTTGTGATTGTTTATTTAAGAGTTTTGATTTGAGAAATGAATGTATAAACATTTAAGTGTTGCCATAAGAACTTCACCAGATCTCTCATTATTTTCTACTCTTATTTTGTACGGTACTTGAGTATTTTTCCTCGTTTTTAATAAAAACATTTTGATTATAATTAGGAAGGATTCGGAGTGATACAAATGTGATAAGAAGAACTGCTTCCCTGGATGCTATCCACCAAAGGAGTCACTGGCCAAGAGATTGTTTCTATTTGCATTCCGGGTTACTGCAAGTTGACAAAGCTACTCAGGTGAGACTTTTCTCAATTATCAATAAGGAAGTTAACTTTATTTTTAAGTGTCCTATTAATGCCAGAGTAATATTAGTATAAAAAGACTCTGGTTCCAACCCTTACGTATGGAAGCAAAGCATGGAGTTGGCAAAAAAGGATGAAAGCAGGCTGAATGCAGTCGAAATGCGATCCCTCAGACGAATGTGTGGCAAAACGATGTTTGATAGATGTTTGAATGGTGAAATAAGGAAAGAATGCAAGGCTGAGACAAGCATTATCGATAAAATTAAGAAAGGTGTGTTGAGATGGTTTGGACATGTGGAACGTATGAGTGAGAAAAGAACGGTTAAACAAATTTACGAAGTAGTTGGGAATGTAGTTGGAAAAAGAAGCAGAGGAAGACCGAGGAAAACCCAATCAGGTATGTCAAATACTTGAAAGCGGCCGGGTCAGGAGTCGTAATAATCATCGAGTATGTATGAGGAGATGCATGAATGTAGAAGAAGCGAAGAATGTTTGCAAAGACAGAGTGGTGTGGCGTTTGGTTCTCTCTGCCTACCCCTGGGGGAAGCGGTGCGATGGTTAATTAGTTTAGTTAGTTAGTGAAAAGGTATACACTCTGTGGCAGTTGAATTGTTACATGCTTCAAGTCACTATCTATCTTTAACCAGGAGTATGGTCATATATGTACGACCAATACAAAACATGATTTATGACATGAGGTCAAATAAAATTAATGTGGAAAAAACTACGTAGTTGTTATTTTATTCTATAATATTTGTTTGTGCTATAATATTTGTATTACTGTGTTTGAAAATGATGCGGAATGCATCGAAACACGTGTCACAGTAGATTTTACGAAATAGTGGTATTTACTAAGTAAAACATTAATTAAAAATGCATAGATTTTACCACAAAGTGACTGCCGAATCAATTAATGAAACTAATATTTATTTAATATATCCGTGGATTGGTCCCTGAAGTGCAGGAGTGATCATCTTGCCTTTGTGTAAGTAACGATCAAGATGACACTGCATCAATACGACGCAGTGCTCTATGCACCATTGGGTGCGGATAATGGATAGAAGAAGAAAATGTCAGTTTAATGTGTTTTTTTTTCCCTTTTCCATTCTCGTCAGACTGAGGATGCTTCAGGGAAGTGGGCAGGCACGCCGCCAGCGAGCACGGGGTCCGAGGACAAGCTGGACCGCCTCATGCGGCAGCACCGCCTGCAGCAGCGCCCCGCCACACGCCCCACCCCCACTCCGCCGCACCACGAGCACGCCTCGCAGACCATGAGCCCCGTCTTCTGTGAGTATTCTACTTTCTCACAGCACTGAGTACTGCATGCCCCCTTTTTTATTTTATTTATTTATTTAAACTACATGTACAGAAACGAGGAACATTGGCGGGCTTATTGCTAAAAAGCAATATCTTCCAACCAACCAAAAACCGACGATCAAACCGTGATATTGATCAAAACGTTTGATACCATATATAGCTGTTTGCAATCAGCAGGTAGATAGTTCTTGAACATTAAAAAAAACATGAATTACAAATTGATGATAATAAGGAAAGCAAAGGAAGGGAGTTTAGGGAAGGAGGTAGAGGGAAAAACTAAGGGAGGAGGTTTGATGGACAGTTAGGATTCTAATGATAAATAGTAATGTCTCAGACGTTTCTTAAAAGTTATTAGAGAAGGTGCATTTTTTACAAGGAGAGGTAATTCATTCTATAGTCAGGCGGCTTGGACAGAGAAGGAATTACTGAAGAATGATGTGTTATGGCGAGGAATGGAGTGTTTTTTCTTGGGAAGAACGACATGCTTTTCAGCTTTCAAAGACAACAGCTGGAGGAGCGTTGCAGGAACCTGGGTAAGGACCTATCCGATATCGCATCCGTGATAGTTCATCGTGAAAGAACTGCCACAAGTAGACTGGGAACTGGTGAAATGGGATTACATAGACTATGTAGACTGTAGATTGTCCGCCTTCGTCAGGACGCTTGGCTACCATACTGGAGGTTCCGGGTTCGATTTCCTTAGGGGGGGTCAAATAAATATAAGTTGTGGTAGTTCATAACGAACTGTGACGACGGGTGGTATCATACATGATAATAGTGAAGGACATTGGTACCATAAACCAAGCTAGGACACAAAATGCCAAACTTTTTTCTAGTGGAACAGAAGGTCTGTAGATAGTCAACAGTCCGACTTCTCCTGAGATGTTTTACGTGGTTTCCTCCGAGCAATGATCAAATGCTGAGTTCCTGATTGGCCCACACTAGATAATCCCTCCTGTTCCCAACACAGATTAAAATAAAACATATTTTTTATTATTATTTTTTGACATCTCATCAAAGATGAAGAAGAATATGGAAGTCTGGGCATTTACGGGGCTGACGACCATCATAGGCTGGTTTAAGTGATCACTTTACACACGTGTAACATTCACCAATTCTACCCATTATTGACAACCACACCACTCAAATTCTTGGAAGTTCTATATATATGAACCAATTTAGAAACCTTGTTCTTGAATCGCTAGAACTTCACTTGAGACATCTATTGGTGAGATGTAAAGAAGCTTTTTTCATGTAAAGAAGCTTTTTACTAAGCAGAAACTCTTATATTAGTATGTGAGGTCCGAATCCTGGATTATAATCACACACATGAGAAACGCCAGAAAACACCATTTTCATTTTTATTATTAGGCTTATAATTTGACCAGATAATTTATTTACAACATTTTGAGTGTGTCCAAATATTTTTTTAGTTAGAAGAATCAAAAATCTACTTAATGGTTAATGATCACTTGTACATAATAAGCAAGGTAAATGATAAATGCAGTTCCTATCTAAAAAAAAATATTGCATGGCTCTTGCCTGCGTATACCTGCCCACCGTCATAACATACCAACCATAATCTGCACCATCATTTAGTTCACAGTGGATCTTCGTTCTTATTCATACCACCTAGTAGTACGTTTGAATCGGCAACATATAAAATAACATGTAATAAAACTTATTTATTGTAACTGCAGACAGTTGGTAGAATTCTATATTGAATTGTTGGGTAATATATCCAAAATAAAACAAGGTTCGTTGGATTGAATTCTACATTTATTTATGTATATGTTAATACATGATGTCCTAAGAAAACGAAACGCGCCACGTATTAATAAAAAATAAATACCCTTACCGCACCCCAATGGTGCATAGGGCACTGCTTCATATAAACGCAGTGTTATCTCGATCGATTACACATGAAGGAAAGGTGATCAGCCCTCCACTTCAGGTACCAGTCCAGTGTAATGTTAAATAAATATTAGAGTGAAAAAATCATATACATAAATAAATGTAGAATTCAATCTAACAAACCTTGTTTTATTTTGGATATACATATTACCCAACAATGTAATAAAACTGTTGACATTTTTAATTTTTTTTCTCTTTATTTTAAATTCTTTTGCATTATACAAACATGACATAAATTCAAATACAGAAAAATATGATCTTCGCTCTTATTCATACCACCTAGTAGTACCTTTGAATCGGCAATATACAAAATAACATGTAATAAAACTCTCGACATATTGATGCCGTAAAACTTAAAACCCTGACAGATTGATGAGTATAAGATAGATTTATCAGGCAATTTAAAATTGTTGTGATTGATTGTTTGTTTTGTTGTTGCGATTGTTTTGAATTTATGAAATAATTCAATTGAATGTTACAATTGAAGTATATAATGGTTGAATTTCGGCAAGAAAATTTGTCACTGCAGAAAATGAACAAGTCGAACAAGACTGCTCGAACACCGCTCGGGTTAGTCAATAAAAAATAAATACATCAATGTATTTTATAAAATTAAATAACTTTGTTTCAATCACTTTTTTATTCATATAATTTAACCTACCGGTTTCGACAAGAACCTTGTAATCATCAGGGTTTATTAAATTTTAAAAACATTAATATACTCTCACCAAAAATAAAAATGATTTTATAAAGTTTATAAAATGTGCCACAAAGTATCTGCGGAAAACATTCAAGAAATCAATGTATTTGGCTCGAGCAATTCACTACTGACAAGTCGGAATACCCGGAGCAGCACTCGGGCTTGTCAATGCAATGCTAACTCTTTGGTGGAGTTATGCACGGTTAGACTGGGAACTGGTTTAAAGGAAGTACTTGGACCATGCATCTATCCTATACCTACATGTTTACTAATTAGTTTGTGATTTGTGATGTTAAACTGTCAATAAGAACATCTGTAGTTCTCAAAACTAGCCGTGTTTATGTTAATAAACTCAAAAAGTGGTATTTTACAAGTTTTTTATATTTAAGGCTATAATCTTACTTATATCTTATAGCTATATTACTTAAAATCTTATTCTCCGCCTCAGTAGTGTAATGGTCAGCACGCTGGGCTACCGTACTGGAGGTCCCAGGTTCGGTTCCCAGGGGGGGTCAAATAAATGTAAGTGATTTTTTCACTCTTATATTTATTCAATATTACCCTGGACTGGTACCTGAAGTGGAGGGCTGAGCACCTTTCCTTCATGTGTTAACGATCAAGATAACACTGCATTTATATGATGCAGTGCCATGCACCAATGGGGTGCGGATAAGGGTTTGTAGAAGAAGAAGATGTTAAACTTCACTTATGGAATGTGATATGGTTTGCAGTCTCGGCTATAAAGTCGGGGGGAAGCGTTCCGTTGCGAGCGGCCCGCAGTTCAGTCGAAGGACTGAATCAGGAGATTGAGCGGCTGGTCCTGTGTCCCACACCACAACTCCACTTAGACAGGCACAGAGATAAGGTAGGAAAATAATACACCTCTGAAATTCAACTAAAATTCCGCTAACTTCAATTATTAAAATGTTTTCGGGTATAAATTTATGATTTTTGTCTTGATAGTAAGAAAGTTTCCATTTGATAAAAGAGTGAAATTTGTATCATAAAAAATGATCACTCCCCTGGGATATTTTTGTTCGGGAAACTCACTACCTAACAAGTTAAACAGCAAAGTATTTTGATTTAGTGAATGTTTATAAAAATACATTAATATCTCCTATTTATAATACAATAAAAACTTTGAAAATGCAAACATTTACTTCAAAAGTCTTTTTATTACGTAGGTCACGAACGAAATTCAAGTCGGTTGATTCTTATCTCATAAAATAATATTAACGATAGAAAGTAAAAAGGTTTGAAGCAACACTTGGTTATTGTGAGTTACATATTTGTACAGTCGTCACATCAATTTTCTACATCATATACACTTGGTTTTGTGTGATTTTGATAGCTTATGATGACTGTCAAGAACTTAAATGGCAATCGGAATTAAATTATAACTATCGATTTGGATTTTTTTCTTGAATTAAAGCATAAACTTTAGATAAATCACTCGGCTATTAACACATTAATTACGGCAATGTTTTGATAAAACTGTATCTTGAGGCGGGCGACATTAGACAGCTGTCCGGAAATATAAAATATGTCAGTGAACTTCATATTTTGAACTTGAGGTTGAACTCGAAAACAATACAAAAACGGTTAAATGGTCTCTAACGTCTCAAAATAAAATCATGTTAGTCCACAAATCACAAAAGTAAAAAAAATGTTAAAAACACTAATAAAATATTAGAAAATAACAACAGTTTAACAACCGCCGAAAACTCAAAATCTGCAAATAAAAAATGATTTATGAGCTTTCCCCACACGCGTTTATTGCTTTGTAAGTACCAACTGCCGACTTAAGTAAAGGACAATGATCTTTGTATTTTATTTCATTTTAGGACAAAGAAAAAAACGCACCGTCTGTATCCATTGTTTAAAGTTAATTTGTAACATTTCCTTCATAACAGATTACGACCATTAGCTATGTTTTGAACCAGTAAATATCAGTATTATTTTTTATATTACAACGACATCTATCCACTACACAACAAAAGCAAAAAGGCCAAGAGATTAGAAGTTTATGACGTGTTTTTTGTATACTAAATTGAAGGTAGCCGAAATGCACAAAAATGTGCACCCCGCCACCACACAAGGTTTCTGAAACGCACAAATATGTGCACACCGTACACAATGTGTTAAATAGCAGTTCAAGCCTTTTGATTTTCTTTTGTCAATATGTACATTGCAATGATTTTTCAGAGAACAAATGCAATATTTAATGGCTTTTATATTTCCACTATAAGTGTGTTGCTTATATTCCAGAATAATTTGTGTGTTTGTTACATAGGAATTTGTTGCCCTGGTGATTATACATACTGGTTGGAATTCACAAGGTAATTCTATAGAAGGCAATAATAACTTTTTAAAATTCATATTATCTGCAATTCAAAAGCAATACTGAATAAATATTTTCTAATAGATTAAATTATCCACTGACACTTCGTGATGGAATTGCATTTTTAATTTATTATTAGATTAAAACCAATATTTTTAGCTTTTCCACTTTTTTATTTGACCAGCGACCGGGTTTCGTCGTTACCGACATCACGACGACGACCAGTCTGATGATGTCGGTAACGACGAAACCCGGTCGCTGGTCAAATAAAAAAGTGGAAAAGCTAAAAATATTGGTTTTAATCTAATAATAAATTAAATAATTTCATTTAAGTGTCACTTTGAGTTATTGAAATGATATTTCATTTTTGGCATTACTATTCAAAATTGTCGCGCTATTAGGATGAAACAATGCATTACATAGACAAGTTAGTTACGCTTATTAGTTCGTTACTGGTTTGATGTTTGAGTGGATTTGAAACAAATAATAAATTGTAGGTAGCTGTATATTTAAAATAAAAGTTATATAAAACCTACAGAATTATAATTATAGAATTCCAATACAATTTTATATTGGAATTTTTTTATATTTTGTGTAAATGTGTAAAATATGTATTCATAAGCCAGTTATTAAACTTCAACAGTGGTAGGGTCGAATGAGTTTTAGTTTTTAATTCCTCAACGTTTTCAGACCATTTTTATTCGTACAAATTTGATGTTGCTATAACCAAGGTTTACTGTATATCATATTAAGACATAAGAGAATAATGTCACTATGCGGGATCATATTTTTTAGATGAAGCCAAATATAGTTTTCCTTTATTATGGATATTATATATTACAAATTGTTCCAGGTGACACCGGAAGGTCATAGAGCCCCTCTCGCCGAGATGCTCAGGAGATCTGTGAACACGCAAACGCCAGCGCAGCCCGACAGTCAATCTCACAGTGCACACTCTTCAGGTATTACCTGCGTATTCATTTAATAGTCCATCTTCCCCCTGTTTACATATTTTTGTATAGTAAAAGCTCATTAATTTCGACAACCATAATTTGGGATTCACCCTACAGTCAAATTTTGGTGAGAAAATTCGCCGATGCAAGAAATCGTCACCAACAAGTCGAAACAAGACTGCCCGAACACCGCTCGGGTTAGTCAATAAATTTATGTATTAATTTTTAAATCAAACAGATTTTTTTTTTGAGTCTACTAAGTTGTATTTTATTAACAAAAACACATAAAAAATTATATTGTGACAATTGTTTCGCCTTGTTAGGGCATTATCAAACGAATGCCCTAACAAGGCGAAACAATTGTCACAATATAATTTTTTATGTGTTTTTGTTAATAAAATACAACTTAGTAGACTCAAAAAAAAATCTGTGTTTGATTTAAAAATTAATACATAAATTAAAATGGAGTTCTACAAATTAAACGCCAAATCAATAAATAAATAGTCAATAAATAATAATAATAATAATAAAACCCTTATCCGCACTCCAATGGTGCATAGGGCACTGCGTCATATAAACGCAGTGTTATCTTGATCGCTTACGCATGAAGGAAAGGTGATCAGCCCTCCGCTTCAGGTACCAGTCCAGGGTAATATTGAATAAATATAACAGTGAAAAAATCACTTATATTTATTTTACCCTTGGGAATCGAACCCGGGACCTACAGAGCGGTAGTCGAGCGTGCTGACCATTACACTACGGAGGCGGAGTCAATAAAAACAAAGACATAAATATATTTTGCTCGGGCAAATCAATACCGAGAAGTCGGAATAAGATTTTCCCGAATAGCACTCGGGTTCATCATTACAAACTCCTTGCTCGAGTCACACTCAGGCGAAACTGGGAACTGTTTAATTTTATAAGATTCTCACACTTCCCGACTATTTTTTCATGCAAAACTTATTTATACCGTGGAAAAACTATTTTAACTCAACTGCATAGTGGAATTAACAAACTCAGTTTTTTTTTTCAAAATACAGAATATAATTTGGTGACGAAATCTTCGATGGTTTCGAAACCAGAAACTCCAGAAACAATAGTTACACTATGGTACATAAATGATAATAAAATAGCTATGTTACATTCTTCTTCTTCAAACCCTCATCCGCATAGGGCAGTGCATCATGTAAACGCAGTGTTATTTTGATCATTAATACATGAAGGAAAGGCGATTAGACTTCCGCTTCATGTACCAGCCAAGGGTAATATTGAATAAATGTTAGAGTGAAAAAATCACTTATATTTATTTGACCCCCCTCTGGGAATCGAGGCCTCCAGTATGGTAGCCGAGCGTGCTGACCATTACGCTATGGCGGACATAATGATGTTGCATTTAAGGTGGGGACTGACCTCCACATTTCGTCGTAACATTCGCCGCGGGCATCCGATTTCGGATGGAGCACTCGGAACGCTGTACTGACTATACGAATGCTCGCATCGTAACATGTTACGTTACGACAAAATGACTCCGGTGAAATGACCCCACCTTTAGATGGGAGATACTACATTTACTACAAGAAAAATGTATCAATGAAAAAATCTATAAATCTTTTTTCCTAAATTTATTCTCTACATTATCTGATGGGTGTGTTGTTTTATAACATAGGGCCCCCGTCTAGAAACTCTCTGTCCAGTGGGTGCTCCCCGGAGCGGCACAACCAACCAGGTCAACATTACCCCACTCTAGAAAAATTCTAATACATATATAGCCATTTCCTCTAGCAGTAGATCTCCCAATGTGTACACCCAATATTTTGACAATATTCTTCCCAGCATGACATTTTTGACTATATTACAATAATTTTATGACTTATCCACGCATTATACATGTATTTTATTCCAAATATTTATAACGCTTTTACATTAATTGATTTTGCATCGCCTAGAGATATTGGTTGTACAGCTTTTTTAAGACAAATGAGGTTGGGAAGTTCAAATAAATTATTTTATATTATTTTTTGACATCTCATCAAAGATGAAGAAGAATATGGAAGTCTGGGTATTTACGGGGCTTACGACCGTCATAGGCTGGTTTAAGTGATCACTTTACACACGTGTAACATTCACCAATTCTACCCATTATTGACAACCACACTACTCAAATTCTTGGAAGTTCTATATATATGAACCAATTTAGAAACCTTGTTCATGAATCACTAAAACTTCACTAGAGACATCTATTGGTGAGATGTAAAGAAGCTTTTTATTAAGCAGAAACTCTTATATTTGGTATTTGGACACACTCAAAATGTTGTAAATTATTTTATGTAACTTAATTTGGAGAATACATGGACTTTCATATTGTTATCGGGCAGTTTTTTCATCAACTTCGATCCTAATTATTCTCATACAGTCTGCAGCCTGACCCCCAGTATACTAAGCACAAGTAATTGCATACCCAATGCTTCTGATCTGCACAATTTTTTTTGGCGTCTCTCGCGCTCTATCAAAAATAAGCAAAAATAACGCTCATAAGCATCTCCCGCTCTCTACCAACACTATGTAAAAGGCGCTTTTAATCCTTCCCTTATGGTGCCAAAAACTTCCTCGTTGACCAGGTATTTACCAGAGCTAACATTACAAAATTGATACATTTTAACTATGGTCAATAAAAGCAATATTTAATAATAATAATAATCCCTTACCGCACCCCAATGATGCATAGGGCACTGCTTCATATAAACGCAGTGTTATCTCGATCGATTACACATGAAGGAAAGGTGATCAGCCCTCCACTTCAGGTACCAGTCCAGTGTAATATTGAATAAATATTAGAGTGAAAAAATCACTTATATTTATTAAACCCCCCCTGGGAATCGAACCCGGGACCTCCAGAACGGTAGGCGAGCATGCTGACCATTACACTACGGAGGCGGACAAAAAGCAATATTTAGGAATATGTATTTACATTTTTCCGTTTTTAAATCACATATTCATATGGTGTACAAAATACATATCACCGGTGCACGCGGAAGTTTTTAGCACCGTAAGGGAAGGGTTAATATTGATGTGTGACATATAAATTGTCTTAATTGACATTGTGGGAAAAATTGCTTTCAGTATTAATTTCTAATACTAACAGTGTTTTCGATTTATTGTCTATGTATTAAACCTGCGTAGTGGTACCAACGTACCGTACATTATGACGTAATTTCTTATTTAGCGCTTTAAAGAATATCTGCATGACAGGCTACAGGCTATTAAATTTTCAATCAGCATATCATCGACATTTACATGTTTTGAAATCGTTTAGTAAGATATAAATTTTTTATGCCAAGATATAAAATGATATTGGGCATCTTCCATCAATCTAATTTATTATTATTTATTATTCACTGCTTGACTGATTTATCTTGATTCTAGAAATATACTTATTTTGATTATATGTATATACAATACATTAAAATAATAAATTATATGTTCTGTAAAAATCTATATTCATATTTAAATGTATATTAATTTATCAAAGTACAATGTGCTTTCTTTAACAAGTGAAAATATTTCATAACGACATTTCAGATAATAAAACATTCATATTAAAGCTCTAAAAATTATATTATCTACAAAAAATGAGAATTAAATTAATAAATAACATGTAAAAGTCATTGGTTTAATTTATTAAACATGCACATACCCATAATAATTTATTATTGTATTTATTTTTTAAGAAAGTTAGAAATATTTAATATAGTGTGTTTGATCAGTTTGTTGGTGCAATACGTCAATACGTATGTAGTTATAATCTAACTTATGAATCATTTAGCTAAACACAAAGTCTAACAAAAGGCATATTGACCTTACTCAGCCCGTGATTTTATATTAGATTCACATTTTTAATTCAATAAAGAAATATCAGCATGGTGCATCAGTAAACAAGCAGTTCTTATTACCTTTATGATGAAAATCAGTTATTAGATCATATGTCTAGCTGAATAAAAATGTTTGAATTCTACTATGTCCATTGTTATATATACTCCAAAATGTCTACTGAGTGCAATAACTGGCAAAAATAGTAGTTTTAACAATTCTTTTTTATCTTAAAAAGATAAGAGACTTAAAAATTTGTAAAAATTATGCCACAATGACATTTGAAGACACATGACCTAACAGGTTGTTATTTAATACGTTAACTGCCACGACAGTTTTCAGAATTCCAGTCTAAAAAGCCAATTTCATTTGATCATATACTATTAAAAACTCTAACTATAGTATATAATTATATTTTATGTTCATTTATGAATAATTTTTTTTAAATTTTAGTTTTACTTAGTAAATACCACTTTTTCTTAAAATCTACTGTGACACGTGTTTCGATGCAATCCGCATAATTTTCCAACACCGTAATTAATGAAAAAATAATTCTGTTCATGTAAGCAAACATTGATTTTTTGTTCTCTTCCCAGAAGCCATCTATCCATATTAGCACTGATATACTACGAATTTTATTGGATTGAATATGGCAAGTAAACACAATACGAGATAACGCGTAATCGGAGTCCTAGCAAAGAACGCAATCCATGAGTTATCTTTTAGTTGGCAGTCAACGTGTTAATTATCAACTACTTTTATACCAATGATCGTTTAGTTCTAAATCAGTATTGACTAAACCGATCAGCTTGAAGTTACAATAGTCCGTGTCTTTATGCTACTTATTCATTTGTCATTCATTGTATTAAAAGCATTTTAAATGTGCCATGTTTTGATGTGAATGTTTCTCTAGGAGGCAGCGTGTGCTCGTCTCCCGACCCCGACTGCAACCGGATGGGCACGTCTCCGCACATCAACCGCTTCCTGGCGCGGGAGCCCCCGGACGGGTGCGAGCGCGTCAGCCTCAAGCAGGAGGGTGCGGCCCCCGGCGGGCGGGACATCGCCCCCATCCGGCCCAGCGTCGGCTTCCAGCTGCGCCCCTCGCAGGGCTCCGCCTTCCAGCCCCTGCAGCCCGCGGACCACTCGTAAACCAAATGTAGCCCCTTATTTTGTTAGGTTACCGGACAACTGCGCACGCAGAAAATTCTTCGTCCATCTTTCAAAGAGACGTATCTCGATTTGCCCACACGCCTCTAGCGAGATAGCGAGTGTTTTTGCCCAGAATTTTCACTCACGAATTGCATAAAATTATAGTAACTTTAAACATAAAGAGTAAATCCACTCACGAGTAGGCATGGGCTATGAAACTTATAAAGTTGAAGCCTGACTAGGGACATGATAAACGGTGTTGCATAAGCCGTAGCCAGATTTCAGAGTCACTTAAACGTTAGGTAATTTAAAAATAAAAAAACTCAATTTGCTGACCTAACAGTGACTTGTTTTTAGACCTGTTTACACATTTCAGACAGGTGTTGTTTATGTCTGCTGGCGACGGGATTTGATAATTGTGTACATATTGTTTAGACCTTAACAAAGAGATTGGTACATAATATTCATATGAAAACATAAAATAATTTCTTATTTTCTGACTTTCAAATGAGGCCAGCGCAAATGTAAAAATACCCTTCCTGTCCTTAAGCATCCATCGACCGAACGGGTAAACATACCTTTCCTGCCCAAGTGTATTAAAAGATGAAATAAAGGATACATCTCTTCGAAAGATAGACAAAGTATGAAAATCGTAAATCCAATAAATCAAATGTTTATTTGAAGTTCTGGATTTACGAGATGATATGAGACAATATATTTTTTCGCTGCTAGCTTTTAGGAAGTAAACATAAAATTATTACACATAATAAAATTATTTTCAATTATTGTATGCTTCCTTCCTAAAAGCTGGCAGCGAAACATTTTAATTTGTCTAATTTGTCTCCTCTCCTAAAGTTTTGACATGACATTTGGATTTATAATTGTTTTTCTGTAAATTTTTATGGTGCTCCCCCAGGCATTTCTGGCAAAGCCAAGACCCTGCCGTGGAAATCAGGGTATTCTTGCGGTGGGTTGGGGGAATTTTTATTTACCTCGGTATGCATTTGTCGCGTGCGCAGTTGTCACGGAACCGTTTTGTTAGAATCCTCGTATCTAAATATGTATATCTACCGACGACTGTTTGAAAATATAAAAATTTAAAGACTTCGACAAAACCAAAAGTGCCCATTGTAATAAGTTGATAATTTTCGGCGACGATAGACCTGGCGGGCCGCTGCCGCTGTTTCTCGGTTGTGTTTATACGACTAGTAGAATAAAATTGTTGAGTTTTATTTTTGCATTGTTATACTCGCTTGTATGTTATAAGTTTCCCGAGAACTTGGGGCGGCGGCCGCAGCCTCTGAAATAACATTTAGCATCTAGACTTAGTATTTTCTAATGATTTCGTGAAGTTAGGGAAAATTAAGCGACACCCTTTGACGAATAGCATAAGTGTATTATTACTGTATGTACAGACATATCCAGAATACAGACTGATTATTGAAATTCCTGTCTTTTTATTCAACTTTTCCTACACCCTTTGACGAATAGCATAAGTGTATTAATACTGTATGTACAGACGTATCCAGGATACAGACTGATTATTGAAATTCCTGTCTTTTTATTCAACTTTTCCTGGAATACAATACTTACCTTATTTCTTTATCTGGATTTATGCTCCTGAACGGTTACAGAAAAAGATTGTGAATTCGAAATTGATTAAATCGTTTTTGAAAACATTACATCGAAAATTCCACCAGTATTCCATACACAAATTGATGCCCAGTGGTGTTTCTAAGGTAATTTGTATTTTTTATAGAAATAATAAAGCTTTAATAGAAATAATATGATTTAATATTAATAATATCGAGAATATTATTAATATTAAAGCATTTACTTTGTGGTTAGTCATTTTTACTTATTTATTATTTTACAAAAATGTTAATGATAGTATATAACAATGATTAAAGAAAACACTTGTTTTTTACCACTTGAGTTTTATTATAGACTACATGTTTCAGAAGTTAAACTTCCATCATTCAGGTCTGTATGTTATTATACAGACCTGAATGGTGGTGAAGTTTAACTTCTGAAACATGTAGTCTATAATAAAACTCAAGTGGTAAAAAACAAGTGTTTTCTTTAATCATTGTAACATGTCTTACCACAAAGTTGATGCCGAAACAATAAATAAAATATAGTATATAACCACTCACCCAACTTTATTATTTAAAATAAAATAAAATTTATTTTAGAAGAAAAAGGATTTTTCAAGTATTTCATTTATTTTTTGCTTTTATAAAAGTTTTTTTTTAAATATTTCTAAGTGATAGCTAAAAATAAAAATAGTCCAAACATAAGGAAATCCATATAACATTGATTAAAACTAACCATATTTTCAAAAATATCAATTCATATTTTAATTAAAGTATTTAACAAAAATTAAGGTAGACTTGTATTTTTAATAAAATAATAACTAATCATTCTGATGGCTATGCAAAACTATCTAGGCTGTCTAATTTGAAAACTGTAGAATGTTTTGGATGATTTTCAATTACTGTAAAAAAATGTTTTAGGAATGTTTAAAAAAAATATATATTTGTCCATGAGATTCAAGTGTTCAAATATTTGAATGTTAAATCTATAATATGTACCTGTATCTAATCTATAATATAAAATAAAGTTTTTTGATTAGGTAGAAGTATCAATAAAATATTGTACTTGATATTAAGCCAGAAGGATGTACATATGCATTTAGGTGATTTTATTTAGTAACATCTGAAGCCAGGAATCATTATTATTGAATTCTTTACTAAGTTTTAAAAATGAAGTCTGACCGGACAGATAAAAAATGTAAAATAAAAACCTTACCTTTTTGCAGATACTAATTTAGATTGCAGATACTAAGATTTAGTTACTAATTTCAGTTTTTTTTTCACAATAATACTAAAAACTTATGCAATATTGTATCTACAAAGGTGGTGTTCAACATTGTAAAGTATTTAATACAGGACATAGAAAGAATTGGACTATACTTCACTAAATACCATTGTTAACTTGACTGTTGATACCATCGACCCCATATTCAGAATATGTGCTAAGGCAGAAATAACAGTCAAAATTTTACTTTATAATAATTACTGTGTTGCCAAATAAATGGAGCAAAAATCGGCTTATGTGCTGTAAAAAAATGGAAAAAAGAAAAAGAAGCCACCATCCACATACCTATTAAGTTTTCGATTTACCTTCGGTTTTTTGTTGAATTAGCATATTAGAGTAGACCATATACTATTCTATTCCCAAATGGAACACGTTGCAAATACCTAACATCAAACTGACTATATTTTATTGTCATATTGTAAAATTTGAAAGTAACACGAAGAACATATTTTTTATATTTTTAGTCACGGTATAATAAATTTTGTGGAATGAAAATGCTTAACTGATCAGATCACTGTAGGAATACTTAGTTAAATTAATACTGGATACGTTTCTTTGTCTGGATATCGTCGAGCATTATTCTAAGTTCCTCATCTTCGAACCTTCCCTCCAAAGAAGGCAGCAGGGCCTTGGCTTCCTCAGCAGCTTCAGGGCACAAGTTTGCAATACTTGCTATTTCAAATTTATGAAGTTTTTTTTGCATCAAGAGACTGGAAAAAAGGTAATAAATAGTTATATATGTAGACAGAATGGTGTGGCGTTCTATTCTCTCTGCCTACCCCTGCCGAGAAGCGACGGGATGGTTAGTTAGTTAGTAATTATATAGTTGTATTGATAGCTTGCGATCAAAATACCTTTCTTATAGGATGATTGATTTTATGGATATTTTTTTATAATAGAATTGCCAACTTACTTTCTGACACTTTGGATTGTTTCTTTATTTTTAAATCTTTTAAAGCGGTTTGTGTATGTAAGTGTCTTCATAAAGACTTCGGAAAACTCTTGTTCATCTTCTGCCGACTCGTTTTGGGCTTTTCTGTGCTCCAAAAGCATATGTACTTCAGATATCAGCAGGGTTTCAGCGTTCTCAAACTCTAAAACATAACCTCAAACTGAAGAAAAAGGAAATTAAGCCAAGAAACCAACATTTTATGAAATAACAATTATACCTTTCGGAAACTGTAAATCAGCTGCATCTTCTTCCACTATTTCAGTCGTGTTAGCCGCAGCCATTATAAAGCTTCTAGAAGAATTTTTGCCTGCACCAGTAACAAAACAACTCCGGTAATTTATGACAGGCGTCAAAAAAATCGTAAAGTCAAACGTCCCATTATTTGTCTATGAAAATATAAAAATACCATAGACACAAAGTATGCATACCTACCTACAAAATGTATTGTAAAAATGTACTATGTACTTGATTATCCCAGGTATCAATAAAACTAAATAAATAATCATATCATGAATATCGAATACAATAATTTTATTGTATTTATATGATTATTTTTCACCATTACAATTCTTGAATACTATTATATAATATTTCCATCATTACGAATTGAAAATCACAGTTTTTTTTTTAATTAAATGTGAAAAATGTTCTTCAAACCCTTATCCACATCCCAATGGTGCATAGGGCACATCTTTATCTTTAATACACGAAGGAAAAGTGATCACTCCTCCGCTTCAGGTGGACTGGTACCTTAAGATTTATATTGAATAAATATTATAGTGAAAAAATCACTTGTACATAAGTAATAGTCAAATAATTGACCCCCCTGCGAATTGAACCCGGCACTGTGTAATCCAGTACAGTAATTGAGTGTGCTGACCATTACACTACGGATGCGGATAATACACACATGTGAAAAATACTAATAAAATAATTTAGTAGATGTACAGTTTCGTTTTATGATTTATGAATTTATTTTATTTTTGTTTTTCAATTCCCTTAATTTGTATTTTTATTGATATTTTGACAAAAACGAAGAAAATGTTAGTATGATAAGGTATAATATTAAAGTCCGCGGAATCACAAAGGGTTATGATGACCTGTCATTCGCTGGTTTAAGTAATCACTTTGAATATATTTGTGTGTTATAAAGCCTGAAAAAATTTACATATAAATGAAAATCCGGAATATAATATTTGTAAAAGAATCTTTTTAGGACATGAGAACTAAAAGTATTAAAAAGAAGATTTCAGTACAATAAAATGTTTGAGCACTCTTGATCTAGATCCATAAGTTCCTAATCTTTTATGGTTCTTGCTCCATGCGAAATACATTTTTCAGTTGCCCACTACTAGATGGAGTCGACGACCAAATAAAATTAATTGCCTCCAAAATTAGGTATTTTTAACCTATTTTAGCGCTCATTAAAAATTTGCTATCATAAAGCTTTTGAAACATGAAAATTTCCTTTGTGATTTGTGATTTGCCTATTATTTTTTTTTTGACGGCAGGCTATTGGAACCTCTTCCAAAAATTCTGTAGATTTCAACCAACTCCACTTATATATACGTTTCATTCGAAATCACATGAAATTGTCTTCTAAAGTACTAAACTCTAGACCAGTACTTTGAAAAGAAAAAAATATAGGGTTTCAATATGTATTTTATTTCTGAATATTTTTTTGGATCTTATTTAATAAATTTTGTCCGCCTCCGTGGTGTAATAGTTAGCTTGATCAACTACCGTGCTGGAGGTTCCAGGTTCGATTCCCAGGGAGGGGTGAAAATAAATGTAAGTGGTTTTACACTCGAATATTTAATATTACCCTTGACTGGTCCCTGAAACGCAGGAGTGATCATCTTGCCTTATGTACTGACATGTTTGTTACTGAACAATCAAGATAACAAGGCGTCAATACGATGCAGTGCCCTATGCACCATTGGGTGTGGATAAGGGTTATAATTAGAGAAGAATTTAATAAATAATCATGCTAAAAGTTTAGCAGTGAAAAATTATAAATGACTAGTCCACTTACAAACCACGTTATGTTAAAAAATTAAGTTTTTTAACCAACGGTGACAATCGGTAGAAGATAAAATCTTCTAACAATTTCAGCTTTTTTAATAGATTTTAGAATGTGAACTGTCGATCGACATAGAAAGTTTTGCAAGAGTATTAATTTTTCTATTCCATTTTATTCCTAACTTAATTAGTTTTGGCAGATTATGCCAAATATGGACGTTAATATTTTTAATTCTCTACCGATTTAGCGCCATTGGGGAAAAAAACTTAATTTTTTAACATGAAATGTAAATGTAAATACTACATTCTGATGCTCCTTAACCAAGGTTGATCAAAATAATATGTTAAATAAAACCATTTGGTAATTTTTCAATTATATTTTTATTGAATTTTCAAACGAAACATCAATCACAATAATAAGTTTCATTTCTCTAGATTACAAATTTATCACATTTATTAAGTGGCAATTAATGTAAATGCATACCTATTTATATTTACAAATTTTCGAACACTTAACGGAAACTGATAAGATCAAATTTTTGTCACTAAACAAAAAGTTAAGTTTAGAAAGTAATAAAAAAAGTTAATCTCTGACGTAATACTGAAATGTACAACCATCATAGTTTTAATCAACTGAAATAAAATATTCAAATAAAACTATTATAATATATAGTATGTATTATACAGCAAAAACAAAGAATATAGTCATGAGTAGATTTATATGAATGGCCATAAGTAACTATTATTGGCCCCAGTTTCAATACAAAAGACAATTTAGTATTAAATAGTCCAATCTATATTCCATAATAAAAAAGTGCAGAAGTTTTATTGAAGATCCAGAAAACAATAATTACTGCCTTTTGAAAATGAGTTTAAACATTTTACTATTAGGCACACATTTTTAGGGCAAATGGAAAAAAATAATAGAAAAAAATCATTAACCCTTATATACAAGCAATATTTTATATGCACGTAATTTTCAATTATAAAAATTGTGTTCAAATTTATTTCTAACAGTGGTTTAATGTTTATTATGCAGTAGTACATGGGAACAGTTTATTGTACAATACAATACTATGTATGTTACATTCTATTAATCTATTGCTACAGGGTATGTATTTACTTAAATATTTAATATTTCAGGTAAAAGATATAAAATATTTTCCAAGTATGTTATTTCTTTTTGGTCAGTTTCAAACATAGTTATCAAGATGGTCAAAAAGCAATACATATTATATTATTATAAAAAGTGTATTTATCTATCTGTGCACACAAACTTATAAAAAATTTAAGACTGTTAAAAGTTACTGTACTTAATAAAATAATATCAGTCGAATGAATATAATTGTATATTGTTAGTTCAGCAAATATCAGGAAATGCAAACTTATTTCTCTCAAATTAAGGTAATGATTATATAACTACACATTAATTACACGGTTAATGGCATTTTTGGTTTGACTACAAAGTAATGAAACAACAACAATTTGAAAAATCAAACATCAATTAACATAATTGGTGCTTTTTGCCATTATCTAAGAATAAACTGCTAACATATTGCTTCCATTATTTTAGAATGCACATTATCACAATTTTATAAAATACATCTTTTTTTAATAACTATGAGATAATCCTAAAATATTTTCAAGATTAAGTATCAACAACAGTGTTTCTCAAAGTGTGGTGCTTGCACCGTTAGTAGTACACAACAATTGGATAAGTGGTAGGGTTATAAGCGTTCAACGATTATTACACCCCAGTCCCAATGGACTGAATTTCTACCGGAGATATTTGTATTTTCTTTGGAAAACAAAATCCGTTTTAATTACATAATTATTTTACCAGTAACACTCTACATATTTATTTTTTGAGGGTAATTACTTTATAAAATCTGAGAGGCGTAAATACCAATGAGATAAAATAGTTGAATGAGATCACCAATTATTAAACTTCACCTGATATTTAAACTACTATTATCTATGAGTTTTTAAATGATTAGAATAATCTGTTTTGTTTTTTTTAAATGTTAAAATAATAATGATTAGCTGTATACCGTACTATTTATTACATTATATTGTATACCCACACACAGGCTAAGCCTGTGGTTTTTTTGTTTATGTCTCAAAAAAAAAACTAATTTGATAAAAGAGATTTTTTTTTAAAGTGTTAATTACGCACTGATGGTGTGGACACCTTGTTATATAGTACTTTTGAAAGTCCTCAAAGTGGTACACGAATGCCATGATATTGAGAAACACTAATCTACAACATCGAGATATGTTAAAATATAAGTATGGTTAGATTTTCAGTATAAAAGATGTTCATCTGATAGTTCTGACTGGTCTGTATGGTGGGGGAGGGGTTCTGGGTATTTGTGCTGGAATTTGTTGGTTTTCTACTACCACCGTCTCGAGTTGGCCCGGGATAGTTTCTCTGGACCCACTCGCTATGGGAGTGAGGAGAACATTGAGGGCTGCAGCCGAGAGGACGTGAGAATTATTGCTAGCGCTTCTGTCTTCCAAACTGGATCTGTGCGTGCTGTTCCTTCCGCTGTGGCCCGGCATGTGGACCCGGGGCACGAAGTGGTTGGGGTTCAACTTGATGGCATCATCGTAGGTGGGCGGAGCGCCCGCCACCGAGTCGTAGTCTGGAGGTTTCTGCTGCATCAACTCATCGTCTGATGGCACTGAGATGACGTGTATCGGATCGTCAATCTGTAATGACATTTAAACAAATAAGTTCTTTCGCTTAGAAAACAGTTGTTAAAAAAAACATGTTTTTTTCTTCTTCTAATGCTCCTATCTTCACTTGGGCACAGGATGCATAGGATACCGCATTTAAACGACGCAGTATATACTCGATTATATTATTATATATAATAACAGAGTGATCAGTCTTGTGTAATAGGACGTGTGCTATGTGCGCGACGATACTTGTGATAGCACTTGTTTGACGCCCAATTATGTAAGGACACTTGAGTCCCCTTTTTGTTAGGAGGCAGGTTGGACTAAAGCGAGTATTAATTAAGAACACGGTGTCGACTATTTATATATATGTTTATGTAAAAACTAACAATACGGCAGTCAATACTCATGTGGTTCCAAACAGCTCTGTTAAGTTATGTTACACCCGACTCTCATGAAATACGAAATTAGACTATTTTAAAAACCCTCTTGCCTTAGGGTAGAGACTCCTAAAATGTTGTACCGATTTATGGCCATGGGAACGCACCGCATCGCAACGCAACGCATCTCGCACCGAAGCCAGACAACAAATTGGAAACAAATGACAAGACCCTCGACTTTCTAGGTAGGACTGTAAAAAGTGCGAAGGACAAATGGCTGGGCCATTACACATGGGCTCCAGATTAACTAAATTTGAATACTTGGAATATGTTTGATTGTATCCAAATTATGTAAGTGAAGGAGCTTAGAGTTAAATACATTATTGCTATATGGGAAATGGAGGAGGAATAGTTAGTACTGTAGGAGAAGAAAAAAAGTAATAGTAGCAATGTCTTAAGCATTAGGGGTTGAATACCCACACTCGCTTGCGCAAGTTGTGTACTGCTAATATGTCGGGATAAAAAATGCATACATGAAGGTATTTAAAAATCATATGCTCCTCTTTGCATGATTACATTTACCTATAAGACATGTGAGTTAGTTGAAAATTAGCACGTTTAATCTAACAAGTCTTGACTCCAATAACTGTATTTTTTGTGTTGTTGACAAAGCACCCAAAATTCAGTGATGCATTATCTGTGTTCGAACTTGAGATTAAAATTTATATGAGGTAACCTTAACATTTAAAAGGTCATGTTAAAAAATGGTTGTTAACGGTAGTCAGGCCCAATTTCAGATAACGTTATTAATATTTCATTAACGTAACCAGACTACAAACTGTTACCAATAAAAAACTAACTGTCATGGATTTTTATCAATATGTTTCATGAATATGAATGCTACTACTAATATGGATGACATTTATTACGATAATAGAATGTATACGTGCTTATTACTATCATTAAAATTGATAAAACAATTTGATGCTAACTGAGAGTTAGATGGTTAGTCGGTTGATACCTTATAAAAGATTTGAATTTGAGTTACCTAGTATCCAAGTGATTCTGAAATCCATCTACAGCTTATGCAACACCGCTTATCATGTTCCTACTTAGGCTACAACATTATGATTTTTATAGCCTATTTTTACTTGTGAGTGGAAGCTGTGAGTGGTACTGTTTACATTTAGGGTTACAATAATTTCATGTTATTCATGAGTGAAAATCCTTTCAAAAACACTCGCTATCTCGTTAAAGTGGAAACTGTGAGTGGTACTCTTTATGTTTAAAGTAAATATAATTTCGTATTATTCATGAGTGAAAATTCTTGTCAAAAACAGTCGCTATCTCGTTAAAGTGGAAACTGCGAGTGGTACTCTTTATGTTTAAAGTAAATATAATTTCATATTATTCATGAGTGAAAATTGATGTCAAAAACACTCGCTATCTAGTTAAAGTGAAAGCTGTGAGTGGTATTCTTTATGTTTAAAGTAACTATAATTTCATGTAATTCATGAGTGAAAATTCTTGTCAAAAATACTTGCTTTCTCGTTAAAGGCATTTTAGTTCTATGATTTTACTTGGTGTGAGTTTACTTATGTACCTGGTATAAACTTTAATCTTACCTAACACTTATATACTTAACTATCACTACACTTCATTCTTATAGTTACTAGTACTTTCACTAGTTAAGAGTTCGGGGGATAAGAAGAGTTAAAGTTAATAGATAAATATTTGTATTTTTATTGTTTACAAAAACACTTGAATTTCATAGTATTTCTGTGAGCCTAAGCGGATCATTATTAGAAATGGGTATCAAATTATGGTAGAGTGGGTTCAAACCGAGACTCTCTGACTCAAGAGTTTCTCGGTTCGCGACACTAACCACGGGGCCACGATCCGACACTGTTGAGATTCGACTCGACAATCCGAGATTGTTGGTGAATGTATTTATACCTGATGGGTTTGCGGTGGCTGTCTGGGTGCAGGCGCTTGCAGCCAGCAGCACATGGCGGCGCATATGAGCAGCGCCCCCGCAATGATGCAGGCCACCCCGATGTACCGCACGGGCTCCACGTAGTTCTCCGCCAGCCCCAGCCAGTTGATGAGGGCCCCGATGCACAGCAGGACCATGCCGTAGCGGTACGGTCGCTGCGATTGGCGCGTCTCGTCTAGTGACATGGCTGCGAACAAACATTTTTATGAGAAAAAAGTAAATAATAAACCAATCACCTCGTTTCAAATCAATTGTTAGTTGTGACACTTTTAAATACTTGCTTTCTCGTTAAAGGCATTTTAGTTCTTTGATTTTACTTGGTGAGCTTACATAGGATATGAGGTTACACTACCCTGCATAGTCTTTTATTTATTATTGTAAAGACCTCTTTTTCGAAAATCATTAGTTTTTTATTTAATACGATTGATGTTTTAAGCTATAAAGAAGATGACACATTTAATTTAATTCGTAATTACTTCAAAATAATCATTTTACTGTATGTCTCTCTCAATACAAGTAACTATCTCAATTGTACCAGGCGCGAGCCTTCAAATTCAAATAGATTTTGTCAAATTACGGTAGCTGCCAAAATCAACATCAAATCATATTGAGGGCTGTTTTTTTGCAGGATTACTTTCACAGATGTCTGCAGTGTCAGTAGAATAAGTTATGTTTTACATCCAAAATATTATAAGCAAACTTGTAGCAAAATTATCTATCACAATCAAAATTAGGTATTGATTCCAAAATACGATTAAACTTCATGCAAAATACCAAATACGTCTTAGAACCATATCCAAATTTTAATATTTTTTTTACGTAACAGTTATGATTCCGGAAATTGTGGTATCTCAATTTTAAAATTACTTTATAATAATAATAAAACCCTTAACCGCACCCAATGATGCATAGGGCACTGCTTCATATAAACACAGTGTTATCTTGATCATTTACACATGAAGGAAAGGTGATTAGCCCTCCGCTTCAGGTACCAGTCCAGGGTAATATTGAATAAATATTACAGTGAAAAAATCACTTATATTTATTTGAACCCCCCTGGGAATCGAACCCGGGTGCATTACTTTATACTTCATTTAATAGCGCGATGTCGCGTAAGTTATTGTAATATGGATTAACCGCGTTTGAACAAAGCGTTCCGTCACGCCGTACGTACGATGACAACGTATAATTTCGGCACTCGCCTAGTAGGCGGTTTCTTCAAAAGTGCGTCAAAACAACGCACGACCTCGCGGGAATAGGATGAATTCATTCTAGATGTACATATTTTTTTGTTGTTTCTGTAAGTCGGTTGGATTGGGTAACCCGAAAAAGATGGAGTTCATGAAAGATAAAGCCTTATTGGGAATACAATGGCACCAAATAGTTGAAGACCTTGTGAAGAACTATTATGGCCAGCTGTGGACGAAGAAGAACGGTGAATTCGACAGTTTCTCACTCGAAATATGGCTAGAATCGTACTATTTTGTTCAGTACGCAATATGGACACGGAATAATTCGTGAAATAAGTGTACCATTAATTTTTAGTACGTGACCTCGGGCACCTGCCGCACAGTGTAGGCAATGTGCAGAATATCCACAGACCCTGAGTCATGGTCAGCGGAATAGAAATTTCTAAAGCGTGAGTATAGCTTGATGGTCAGTTAACACGGTGTCGCGTAACACCGTACAATCTACATACATTGACATTTCAGGTAACAAACAATATTTAACTATCCTACATAGCTTTAAAAAAGATCAATTAGAATTCTTTTAATTATAATGAAAAAATTGTCCGCCTCCGTAGTGTAATGGTCAGCGTGTTTAGCTACCGTGCTGGAGGTCCCGGGTTCGATTCCCAGGGGGGGAGGTGAAAATAAATATTAGTGATTTAACACTGTAATATTTATTTAAAATTACCCTGGACTGGTTCCTGAAGCGCAAGAGTGATCACCTTGCCTTCATGTAAGTAATGATCAAGATAACACTGCGTCAATTTGATGCAGTGCCCTATGCACCATTAGGTGCGGACAAGGGTTATTATAATGAAAAGAATTCTAATTGATCTTTTTTTTACATAAATACCAGTTTCATCCACTAGTTCCTTGGCAAAATACTAAAGGTTGATCCTTTGTCCTTTGATAGTAAGTATTCTTCAAACCCTAATGCGCACCCAACAGTGCATAGGGTACTGCATCGTAACGATGCAGTGTTATTTTGATAGTTACTTACGCAAAGGTAAGGTGACCAAGGTGAGCACCTGCTATTTAGGGACCAGTCCAGGGTAGTATGAAATAAATATTTAAGTGTAAAATCACCAATATTTATTTTCACCCCCCCTGGGAATCGAACCCGGGACCTCCAGCACGGTAGCTAGACACGTTAATCATTACACCTGGGAGGCGGACACAACAGTAAGTATAGGGAAGGATCACAAACACCCCCGGACCAATTAAAAATAAAAATTTCTTGAATTCATTATGCAATTGGCGGGAATCGAACCCGCGACGTCAGTTTTGCAATCGGGTGTCTACTCAACGCCTATAATAAGGACAGTTGAATATAACACAATGCGATTAACATGGCACATTTATTATTATTTCATTAATCGGTACAGTCCGAAAAAAAGAGAAAAACATAAATAAAATGGCGTTATAACTTAATTTAATAAATTGAGTAAATAAATAAATTGAGTAATAAAATCCCATAAATTAAAATTATTACACCTTGTTCCATATAAAGGCCAAATTATGAATTATCTTGAAAATTTAGAAATACAAAAAAACCTGAATTCTAATAATAATTTATTAAATAATATATTGTTTCAAAATTCTTCGCCATTGCTTTCAATTTTTCCTTTGTTTTCAAACTCCGTTCCTTGACTAACCCCTTCCCCTTACTTTCCCCTCTCCTTATTTATAGAACAATTTTATATTTTATATTTTAGTTATTATACAGACCTGAATGATGGAAGTTTAGCTTCTGAAACATGTAGTCTATAATAAAACTCAAGTGGTAAAAAACGAAGTGTTTTCTTTAATTATTGTAATAAATTGAGTATGATTGTGTTATTGCTCTTTGAAATGAAAAGCCGTTTGAGTGTAGCGTGACTGTCTTATCGAGTACTTTGTTTTGTAATTGTTAATTTGAGTGTTTCAATTCAAGAAATGATCGATTAAAACTTAATAACCACTTGAGTGTTGCCGTTTGATTGCCATAAAAACTAGAACAGAAGATAAGAGATTATTTATTTTCTACTCTTTTTCGACAGAATGTACGTCTTTCTGAGAAGAGACAAAAGAGGACATCATTTAGAATAATTCGAAAACCAAGAATCTGAGAAGGTAAAACTGGTATTTTTAATCATCTCTACTACATTTTTCAAAGGAGTTCACGAAGTTGAGTCTCTCAGAAGAATGTGTAACAAAACGATGTATGATAGATGTGCGAATAGTGAAATAAGGAAGGAATGCAAAGCTGAGATAAGCATTATCGATAAAATTAAGAAAGGTGTGTTGAGATGGTTTGGACATGTAGAACGAATGAGTGAGGAAAGAACGGTAAAACAAATTTATGAGGCGAATGTTAGCGGGAAAAGAAGCAGAGGAAGACCGAGAAAAACATGGCACGATCAGGTATGCCAAATACTTGAAAGTGGTCAGGTTAGGAGTCGTAACAATCGGCGGGTATGTATGAGGAGATGCATGAACGTGGAAGAGGCGAAGAATGTTTACAAGGACAGAGTGGTGTGGCGCTCTATTCTCTCTGCCTACCCCTGCGGGGAAGCGGCGTGATGGTTAGTTAGTAGTTAGTTAGTTCACGAAGTTAGCTATAACCGTGTATTATATTTATTAATACATAACTTTCCAATTATTTGTGCATGCGTACTGTAATTAATTTTTTTTTCGTTTATACTAATGTACAAGCACTACATGCCCTCTTATTTTAAGGGACTGCATAAGGTTCGAACATTGACCAGAATCAATAGTGTATTTTTGATTGTTTGAAAGAAAGAAAAAAGAAAGGAAAAGAAAGCTTCTTAGCACTAAGCTTACCGATTTACATATATTCTGTACAAGAAATTTAAGTAATAACATAAGTATAAATATATATAAACACATCATGTGAAAATTAATTTAGTAAAGTATAATATTTAATAAATAGTGTATTAATATCAGTAAGTTTTATGGCACCGTGTATACAGAGGGTCAGCAGCGTGGTCGGACCCTGACAAACGAATTTCGCCTCAAGCAGTGTTTAATGAAGTTAACGGGTGTATGATAAATACAAAGTAAAGAGCCAGATTTCATCTTGAATTAAACAGTTATTACACCGCAACTTGACAGAAGGGTAACGAGGAACAAGAAGTAGATACATACTTGATACGTAGGTACCATTTTTACGCATATACCATAAATACATGTTATACGGCATGCATATTTCGGAATGAAGATTATTCTATTTTCTAGTCTGGATTCGACGCGATTTCCTGAAAAAATGTTGTACAAAGGCACGATGAAAAAAAAACGAAACACTGAGTTCAGACTGTATTAGTTACAAGTGAACAGACGCCGTGGTATAGTCGGGTAGACGCTAGTCTGGGAAAAAATTCCCAATTGGAAAATGAGTTCAAGATTTAAAAAAAAAATATCATAGATACAAGAATTTTTGAAAAATAATTTAACTCATTTTTAAGACATTTCTACTTTACAATCTTAAAATTAATTACGCAGTTCTCTCCTATAAAGAGACTAAGCTCATGTGCTTGGAGAGGGACTTACACTTATTATTTATGTTTGTGGGTGATATAATTTATTTTCATTATCTATTTTCAATTATTCTGGTTATTCGTATTGTATTTTCATAGCTTCCTCTTTCCCTATCCTACCTTTAGATAAGCCTCTAAAAATAGAGGCTCTACGGGTTATTTCCTTTTATATTAGTTAAAGGTAAACGCAGCATAGGAAGAAAACGTATATCCTGGCTTAAAATTGAATGGTTTCTCTGTAGCACTAAGTCGCTATTCAGAGCTGCTGCATAGAAAGTTAAAAGTGCCATCATTAGTACCAACATTTAGCTGATAGAGGTACAATGAGAAAATAAAGAATTGTCTCCAGATTTTTGAGCAAAGTTCTATTAAATATTAAATATTTTTCAGTAACTTTAACTTACAGATAATGCAGATGGGTTTAAAAACGCTAAAATCATTTGGCGGATTGTGGTGCCGTGGTCAGTGTCGCGGAGTCTTGAGTCAGAGTTTTTGGGTTCGAACCCACTCTACCACAATTTGACACCTATTTCTAATAATGAGCCGCTTAGGCTCACAGAAATAGTAAGAAATTGAAGTATTTTTGCAAAAATAATAAAAACACAAATATTTATTTTTTTCCATTAAAAAAATTAAAAAAAATGGTTATCTACATTCTGTAGTTAAAACGTTTATCTTAGATGAAATGAGTAAGCAAGTAAATAAGACATAAAATAAAATACTTTTTAGGTAATAAAAAATGTAGTTCATTCGAATTTGTTATTTTATTTTGATTCAGCTTCGACCGTAACGACCGTTATAATAATGTTGCTTATTATATTAGGATTTAACACGCCAACCGAATTTTAAAGAAAGCAATTGACCTTCTTGTCTTCTTCGATTCATTCATACCACAAAAAATATTATTATGTTCACTACAGAGAATATCACGATTTTATTATTTTTTTATTCTATTTTTCATTTGTTATGCATTCAATAATAACATAAAATTTATTTTTAATTTTTCCAGTATAAAAAAGTTATAATTTTTAAACAAATAAGTTATTAACACAATATTTAGTGTGTCCAAATTCTGTTTACAAAATTTGGATTTATTTATATTTATATCAATTTTTTTATTGATATCTCACCATACAAAAATAAGAATATGGAAGTCTGACTTGAGAACTATCATTGGCTGGTTTAAGTGATTATTTTAGACACTGTGTAGCATTCACAATTCTACCCGTGTTTGACAAACATACTACTCGAAATTCGGAAGTTATATTTATGATTAAATTGAAAAGATCTTTTGTATGCTACATCTTGGACGATATCTAAGCGTATATAGAGTCTTTCCGAATCATTTTACATACTTAGAGATGATTGAAAATGTCATTAGTTTTTTATTTAACTTATTTTTAGAGCATTTTTAACGATATTTGCACTAAACACTAAAAATGAAATGAATAAACAATTATTTCAAAATTGATATATGAAATTATAGAGGAGTTACTAAACACGGTACGTAGATAATTCAGATAAATTGAACTTTACTTCTTTTTAATAAAATAACGTCGATTTTACACTTAATAAATTATTAGTAAGAATAATCAACAATGTTTTTATTTAGTAAATTTATGATAATACGGAGCGACAATCGATTCCAAAATGTCATAAAAACTTATTCAGAAGTAAAAATATTTTTTTCCATCTATTACACACTTTCTAAGGATGTAATTATTATAAGACAATAAAATTAATAAAAACCATTTGAAACTAAAAACAGAAATTAAAATAATAAAAAAAAACAAAAATTTTCAACATCTAGATAATCAATTTTTTACGATATTTTTAGGATTCTGTTTTATATATTGTATTATTTACATAGAGTATATCCTATTTTCAAAGATATTTAAAAAATACCATTACAAATTTTAGTATTGATATTAGTATGTACTGTAGAATACTACACCCAGTTATTATAATATAATTAAGTATAAATAATTAGTTTTAACAACAACAAAAAACTGTTCTGTATCTACATAATATACAATTTCTCCTAGATAATCTATTTTTTACGATATTTGTAGGATTCTGTTTTATATATTGTATTATTTACATAGAGTATATCCTATTTTCATAGATATAAGTATGTACTGTAGAATACTACACCCAGTTATAATAATATAATTTAGTATAAGTTATCAGATTTAACAACAACAAAAAACTGTTCTGTATCTACATAATATACAATTTCCCCTTTTATCGTGGCGGCAGCGGTGTCACCAAAATAACAAAGGCTTCCTGTTAAATCGCTGTATAAAGTTTCGCTATTCTCCTCATTTAACAGACAAAGCCGCCAGAATCTCATTTCTGATAGCTTTCCTGGGATTACACACTTATCTAACGGATGCTGTGGCGATCTGTACTCTGTGTTCCGAGACTTGTACCACAACTAGAGCGCCTACTCAAACTGATCAAGATATTGTATAATGTAACGAAATCAATGCATTGTGCACTACTATATTAACACTAGATAACTAAACTATATTTATAGATACATAATAACTAAATATTCGTCAGGCGGACTACGCAATTAAAAACGTCAAAATTTTCAAAAGTATTTACTAAAAATAGTAAGTGGTTACATGACACTTAAGTTTGGTTTATTAGGAATTAATGTAAGAGGCATTTAACAATAAATCAGTATTCCGTAAACAAAGCCTGGCGGGTGCGGGGTGCAGGGAAGTAAGTGCACTTGACTTTTTCGGAGAAGGGCGTCGTCGCGTGGACGAATGCTTAGTTATCTAGGGTTAAAGTACCCATGAAATAAATTTACGAGTTATTTTTTTACTAACGTGCACTGTAATGTATGCTGTTTCAATTTTCTATAAAATGCAAGATAAATTCAACATAGTGCCCTATGCACCATTGGGCAAGAATGGAAAAACGACGGTGAATTAACGCTACTTATGAAGTTCATGTGCCTTGGAATTCAATGAGAGTTTGACATATTATTTTGAGAAATAAAAAGACATTGTTTTTTGATCCACTCATATTTTTATTAACAACCAACAAGTTTCGGCAACAACCTGTTGCCCTCTTCAGGGTTTATTTTATGACGAAACTAGTTGGTTGGTAATAAAAATGTGAGTGGATCAAAAAAGTCTTTTTATTTCTCAAAATAATGTATCACTATGATCCACAAAGTGAATGCTTTCAATATTCAAAATATGAAAGTTTAACATATTTTTTTTTAGATGGGTGAGTTATGCTACTATTTCCCTTGCTTGTTATGTACAAGGGTTATATCATACAAAAGGATGATTTCTACATTTTATTATTTATAATATAGGATGGGAAGGATATCGGCTATGGCCCTTTAAATAGGAACCTCTTCGCATTTGCACTAGTGATAAGTAAATCATAGAAAACTTATTCAGTAGAGGCCGGACTGTCACCAGCAATAGGTGACAGGCCTAACATATTAAACATACTATGCACTTCCTTAACCTCTAAGCTGCTCGATTTCGAGTGTCAAACTTTCCGTCCCATGCTGGATTTTTTTACATTACAATATTTTTGACAAAAAAGCATATTTTTGCCTTTTTTTGTAGTGAAACTTTCGGATATCCACCATAAATTAAAATAATTTTGATATTTTATGACAGTAAATCAAAGAGAACTTATTCATCCATGCCTCGAACCAAATTTAAGTGCAAAAAATTGTACATAGGTGTTGATATAAGTACGTAAAGTTTAAAAACGACTATGCATGCGATCCGCAGTCAACGGTACTTCTATAAAAAACGACAATAGATGCGATCCGCAGCTTACGGGTTAAATATTCCAGGAAGTTATCAGATCTAAATACAGTTACATGTTCACAGTGATTTTAAGGATTAAGATTTAAGGCTACAATGTCAAAAGATTAAAAAAAAACTCACGCTAATGTTTATAAACCTGTACAGTCACACGTTGCATAAATATTAGTTGTTTTACTTACGGCAATCATTGATTTGTGACGCAGGAAAATTGATAAACATAACATTCCCACCAGATGTTGTTGTGTAAGCGAACATTTTTAATGTTAAAATAAACATGTAGATTAAGACGAATTTGATATATTTATGTAGAAAAGATGACATGATCGATTAGCGGTTACCATCGCAACAAACATGCTTTAAGAACGTCCCTTTATCTATGAGACTGTCTTAAATTAACTATTTAAATGAAGGTAGATACTTAATGAATGGGAACACTATCTCAGTGTATATTTAATAAAGCTTTTACAGAATTCAATAAACTATTTATAATTTAATTTTTTTATATTTACAATGCGTAGTAGATTTTGTCCGCCTCCGTAGTGTAATGGTCAGCACGCTCGGCTACCGTTCTGGAGGTCCCGGGTTCGATTCCCAAGAGGGGTAAAATAAATAAAAGTTATTTTTTCACTGTAATATTTATTCAATATTACCATGGACTGGTACCTGAAGCGGAGGGCTGATAACCCTTCCTTCATGTGTAAACGATCAAGATAACTGCGTTTATATGACACAGTGCCCTATGCACCATTGGGGTGCGGATAAGGGTTTTATTATTATTTTTTACATTTATAGTTCTTCTTCATCTTCTTCAAACCCTTATCCGCACCCGATGGTGCATAGGGCACTGCATCATATAAACGCGAAGTATCTTGATTATTTATACACGAAGGAAAAGTTCAGCCCTCCGCTTCAGTTACCAGTCCAGGGTAATATTGAATAAAAATTATAGTGAAAAAATCACTTATATTTATTTAACCCCCCCCTCTGGGAATCGAACCTTCAGTACGGTAGCCGAGCGTGCTGACTATTATATTACGGAGACAGACAATATAATTAATAAATATAAAGTATAATCGTATTATTTTGGCTGACAATATTTTAAGTTATCGTAAGATTTTTAAGGCTTTATGATTATGATTATGATTAATATGATTCTGATTAAAAATGGCTGAATTGCAATATTTTTTAGCAATCGATGGAGTGAGGGGAAAAGATCATTGATAACCTGAATCCAAAATTTCAGATTTCAGGGATGTTATCATAAAAATTATTAAATTTTACACCACTTTTTTCAAATCTATGTTTAGTTGAAACACATACTTCTTAAATATAATATAAATAAGTAATAACACCTATAATAATTAAAATACCTGTATAAAAATATATGTATTTTAAGATGGTAGCTAACTAAAAAACATTTTTTTACTGCATTTCATTGTTTTTTTTTCAAATTTACGTAGTGACGAGCCTGTGATATTGTATTACTATTAAAAGCCTCTTAAAATATTTTGATATTAGTTTTACTCCGATGTAATTTGAATTATAAAGGATTCTAATGTAATTTGAATTAAAATATGCATGTAAAAGGGGATAAATAAAAGCATTCCTCAATCCAACATATGTAGCTGTTGTAAACTCATATGTACTGGTGTCATGAAATTGATCATTACATTTAGGAGTTCCTAAAAATTGAGAAGTGTGTTTTTTTTTATTAAAAAAGAGAAATATTTGTGTTTTTATTATTTATATAAATATTTCAATTTCGTACCATTTCTGTGAGCCTAGGCGGCTCATCATTAGAAATAGGTATCACTAACCACGGGACCACAACCCGACACTGTCAATCATGGCACGTGCGTAAAGTGATCACTCAACCGGCCTATGACGCTCATAAGCTCTGTAAATACCCACACTTCCATATTCTTCTTTATCTATGTTGAGATGTCAAAATGAATTATACGGGTAAACATCATGTAAGAAAATAATGTACATATGTAATTTGTTAATGTAGTGTATATTTTTTTATCCAGAAAATGTCGCACTTCATATTGTTTAATCTGTAAGTATTTACCTCATAGCTGTAAACTCATTTATGTTTGCATTCGAGTGTTTATACAGTTGACATGACGAAACGAATATAGAAAATAAAACCAACATACTGAACTGATGGAATTAAGAATTATGAATGAACGGTACTCTTGATTTTTTGGACGACATTATTATTTTCATGTTATTTTTTGACATCTCATCAAAGACGAAGAAGAATATGAAAGTCTGGGCATTTACGGGGCTCACGACCGTCATAGGCTGGTTTAACACACGTGTAACATTCACTTATTCTACAACCACATTGGTCACTTTACACACGTGTAACATTCACCAATTCTACCCATTATTGACAACCACACTACTAAAATTCTTGGAAGTTCTATATATATGAACCAATTTTGAAACATTATTCTTGAATCACTAGAACTTCACTTGAGACATCTATTGGAGAGATGAAAAGAAGCTTTTTATTGAGCAGAAACTCTTTTATTAGTATGTGAGGTCCGAATCCTGGATTATAATCACACACATGAGAAACGCCAGAAAATATCATTTTCATTTTTACCATACAAGCTTATAATTTGACCAGATAATTTATTTTTTAACATTTTGAGTGTGTCCAAACACTTGTTCACAAAATCAGGATTTTCTGAATGTTGTACATTATTATTAATTACTAGCTGTACCCGACCGCGCGTTGCTGTGGCTTAGTATGATTAAATGGAAAAGAAACAAAATAGAAGTCACATATTACAAGACTAAGCCATAGCAACACGACAATATATACCTAATTCAATAAGGTAGATAACTGGAAACCATTATTTTTACTGTATTTCATTGATGAAATACAGTAAAAAAAAGTCTAGTTAAACGAAAAAATAAATAAATTAGAAAGCACACATTTCAAACATGTTTAATTTCACAATCCTTGTGGGTGTAAAATATTTTGTCAGATGTCAAGAAACACGCTGTCCGCCATGAGAATATTTATTATTGCGTATGCTACTGTTACGTAATTAAAGTAGTGACAAGCCGTGATGATTATATTACTATCGAAAAATACTCGAAACCCTTTTTTACCATTTTTTTTATAAATACAAATAAGTAGTATAAAGTTAAAGTCATCTCCACTACATAGTTTATTCTTAAACGTCTGTGCAATACCTCGGCCCTGAGTTGATATTTAGATAATATACCAAAAAGACCTCCTGGTTTGTTAATGCAATAGACACTAGCATAATAACAAAAAAATCATTGTGAGCCAAACAATGTCCCAAACAAAGAAAACTCATTAAAACAAAGAATGAATAACAGCGTCGCTTACTTAAAACGTAAGTGCCACTTCGTGAATAAACTATTGAGCATAATCAAATTAGTTATTCTAGGCGAGAATAGAATTACGTATTCTATTGGATTCGCGCATAGACACGAGTATAGAGCAGTGGTTCTTAACCAGTGTTCCGCGAAATTATGAAAACCAAAATTTAACATTGGCTCATTTACTGTGCGATTTGAGTTGCAAATATAATGGCTAGATGGCAGCACCCTTGCAAAGTGAAGTTTTGTGCGCTCAGCTCACAACAACGGTCAATATATCTTTGATTCTATATCATCATACTTAGAACTATTGAAAATATCATGGGAAATATGTGTAGGAATTTGTACAGACGGTGCTCCATCAATGGTAGGTTCATTGAAAGGATTTATAACCCCCGATTTGTGATAAAGAAATGAGAGTAGCTACATCAAATATTAGACCTAATATCGTTAAAATTTGTAAAAACCGACAAGCTCAGGTGTAATAATTTTCGCCGCAAAAAGTTTCATTTGAGTATTTATGTTTTTATTTACATTTTTTACAGTAATGTAATTTTAAGCTGTCTGTAATAAAATAATCAGTTAAATTTTTAATAAAAGTTATCTTCGCATGTTTTTTGGATCCTTAGTTTTGATGTGCCGCGAATTTCGCTTATGATCAAAAGTGCTTCCTGACTTTAAAAAAGTTCAGAACCACTGGTATAGAGTATGGTGATACGTGTTATATACAAGTAACGTTACGCTATTAGGTTATATCATTGTGATGCAGATCAGAGGCGATAAAATAATGTTAAAAGTATGTGGTGTTGACGTGAAAATGCTGACAATAAAAATAATAACATCAGATGTAAATATGGATGCAGTGTAATGATTTAATACGATGAACATCGGGACAGGGTCTAGTGAAATGTCATTCTGAAAATAACGTGATAAGATGTTTTATTACAACTATAATTATGATACAAAAACAAAATAACAACAAATATGTTTAAAATAACGATGGTGGTGTGTGTGATAGTTAGCATGTTTAGCTACCGTGCTGGAGGTCCCGGGTTCGATTCCAAGGGGAGGGGGGTTTAAATAAATATTAGTGATCTTACACCCTAATATTATTCAAGTTTAAAAATGAATTGGTCAAATTATAAGCTTAAATAAATTAAAAATCATATTTTCAAGCGTGTCTCATGCATGTGAATATAAGACAGGATTCGAACCTTACATACAAATGGAAAAAGTCTCTGATTTATAAAAGCTTTCCTCATCCCACCATAGATGTCTATTGTGAACTCGCACATACTGTGTTACGAGTTTGATCAATACATCTAGAAGTTTCAAATTGGGTAGAATTGGTGAGTGTTACATGTGTGTAAAGTGATCACTTAAACCAAGCCTATGACGATCGTAAACCCTATAAATGCCCAGACATCCATATTCTTCTTCATCTATGTTGGGATGTCAAAGAAAAATGCAATAACTTAAGCTGGAAAGAAATATTAACCAAGAAAAAGTAAGCTGGTGGAAATATGAACCAAGAAAAAATAAGCTGGTAGAAATATAAACCAAGAAAAAGTAAGCTGGTAGAAATATAAACCATGCCAACTGGGTTACTGAAAAAAGTAACAGTTACTCACAAGTCACACCTCTTATTGAAATTATTAATAATTGACGTATGACATATTGAATTACGAACTTGATCTTGAACTATAAAGCTACATAACGTAAACGGTATACGTATTACAATCATTATCATTACACAATACGTGAATGAGTTCAGTATTACGAGTAACTTTGTTGTGATTTATAATAATGAATAATAATAACACAGCTGGCGGATTGATAACACGACACCGCCATAGTACAGTAAGCATACCGTGAGATGATATTATGTTCATGGGAGTTCATCCTACCAGTATGTCAAGGACAGCGAGATATTACCATTGGATCAGTCATAAAAATAATTTGCCATAATTCAATCGAAGAAATTTGTGTATTTATTTGTTAACAGGCGACTTTTGACAGTCAAAAAATGTTTTTATTAAAAAATAAACAGTCAAAATGAATTAAAAATTGTTTCGAGTGACCATTTCTTTATGGCTATGATCGCAAATATCGCTCACTCCTTTCAACAACGTCATATATAAAAAAACTTGATTTTTCAGGAGATCGTTTTTAAAGTTTAAGAATATAATAAAATGTATTAAAAGTAAATATCAAGCCACTTATTGAACTTTTAACTGTGCAACAGATCTTTTTAGGTAAAACCTGAAGGTTTTTTCTCCATTTGAAAAATATTATGTATATTTTAAAAAAATAATTAAACACCTTTTCTTCAATATGCAAAAACAACACTTTCTGCCCTGTAGCGGTTAATATTAAGTTAAAAATATGCCGCTTTTGCTGGAATATAGTATATTTTCTGGGCATTCCGAAAACATGCACAACTGAAAATTGACGTTTTTTTTTATATATGACGTTGTTGAAAGGAGTGAGCGATATGTTATCATACATATACGGATCTCGCTTGTCTTATAAGCTGTAACTAGATGCAGAAAAAATATGAATAAAATATTCACAACATACAGCGTGTGTCCAAATTATTTGAAAATCTGCATTTTTCCACTTAAGGGGTTATTTTTCCATTTCGTCTCAACATAGATGAAGAGGAATATGGAAGTCTAGTCGTTTGGAAGTCATTGGTAGAATGGTGAATGGGACGCAGATCGTTAGCCCTATAAATCCCCAGACTTATTATTACATATTATTATTACACATTCTTCTTCATCTATGTTGAGATGTCAATACTCTAAATGTAAATGATATAAGTGAGTAAATGAAATATTGGGAAAATTGAAAATATACGATACATCGCAACATAATTTTCTTTAAACCCAGATAACATTTGATGAAATTCAATTTTTTGCTTTTTTGTGTTGAAAAAAATAAGATTTTCTTCGAAATAAATATATACTTTTGAAAAGAAAAGAGTTATTGAAAAGTAGGGAGTTAAACAAAATTGAGCGCAAGGAGACGTCTAGCCCCTAGCGCAGCCGAATACTTTCTAATTTGAACGTTCGAGATCTCAGCCTTAAGAGACATTAATAATTCAATAAAATAACGTGTCGTGCCAATTTCTGTATAATGATAATTATAGTAACGGTAAATGTAGCAGTTGGTAACTGTGTGAATTGAGTAGGTACTGTGTAGGTTAAAAAAAAGAAGAAAAAAAACATTTCTTGGGATACTTATAACGGGCATCTTGCGAAGATCTCAGCAGATGTGGTTATTGCACAGTTATATGGGTAAGAAACACTGCCAGCAGCTTTATAAGAACTCTGTGGTTTTATTCATCTTCGGGTTTAATGTCAATAATATTATATACCTACACAAAAATTTAGAGCTACGAATAATATTTAACAAGTATTTTTACATGGTAAGTTTTACTTGGTTAATACCACGATTTCTTAACATATATTATGACACGTGTTTCGATGCATTCCGGATCATTTTCAAACAGTATTCCGGATCATATTCTAAATTTTAGAGTTGTGTCCTTGGGACGTTGAATGATGAAGAGTTAAGTCATAATCTTCAACATTTTGAAACAATAGAAATTCATAAAAATATTTATATATTTTTTTATTGTAAGAGAAATAAACTTTATAATATAAAACAAGTTTGTTTTAACCACTTTTTATGGGTACACTTTTTCCAACCGGTTTATAAAATGGTTAAAGTTTATAAAATGTGCCACAAAGTATCTGCGAAAAACATTCAAGAAATGTAAGAGAAATATTTTTGTTTTTACTATTCATAAAAATATTTCAATTTCATACTATTTCTGTGAGCCCAAGCGGGTCATTAATAAAAATAGGTATCAAATTGTAGTGGAGTGGGTTTGAACACAGAAACTCTGACTGAATAGTCTACGACACTAACCACGGGATCACAACCCGACACTATTAATAATAAACCCATAATTAACAATTTGACAATGACTAAACCGTACCCGTATTGTCTATGTTCCGATTGATAAAAAATAAAATGCAAAATGTATATAAATAAATAAAAATAAGGAACAGTTCCTACTCCCTCTTCATCCTTCAACGTCCTGAGGAAACAACTGTAAAATTTTGACTTAGCTTCACATACGATGTTTGAAAATGATGCGGAATGCATCAAAACACGTGTCACAATAGATTTTAAGAAAAAGTGGTATATACCAAGTTAAACTTAAATAAAAAATACTTTTTGAATAGTTTACTGCGCTATAGAGGCAGTAAGGCGGTATACAGAGCAGTTAAAATTTAATGTACTTACGTTCAACTAATTTACGACTTTTTACGGGCCCAATTTGAATATGGTTTAAACTCGAAACATGTGTTTTGTAATATTTGTGTGAGTAGATTACTTCCTTCCGATAAGAACATTCTAATTATCTTTTGTTCTTTTATGTAAAGGGATTAAAATATCAACCATCAAGTACTTCCTTATTCTTGTGAACGACAATAAAACATGGGAATTTTATAAACTATTCTCACAAAACAGGAGAAACAAAGCTGTAGGTGAAACATAATATGTGTTATGTATCTCACATCGGAGGTTATTCAACCGTATTCGGAGGCTGTTCAATTTACAAAAGCAGTGCATAGATAGCGTTTCAAAATCCTAATCTTCGTAGCGAAGTCGATTGATTTGGACTGGCATTGAATTTGAAGATTTTACTTCTAAGAATATATTATACTTGATATGTGAAGATAATTGCACAAGGTCTAGTAAGTACCCATTTGCGAATTGTTACAATGTGAAATATATGTACGTACATATTTACATACTTATGTACACGATTGAAAATACAAATAAATGCATTTCAATTATTAAAAAATTATATTAAAAATATACGCGTTTTAATCAAAATAATGAGTGCAAAATGGCAAAACTGAGATCTTGAGTTCTATATCCAATTAGAAGCTTCAATAAAAAATGGCTTAGATCATCTTTAGGTATTTAACTAGAAACACATAATAAATTTAAATTTTATGGTCTTTTTTACCTTTATCAGCACCCAATGGTGCATAGGGCACTAAATAGTTCAGAAGCTGTGTTATCTTAATCGTTATATAAATGAATGAAAGGTGATCAGCGCTGCGTTTTTAATACCAGTCCAGGGTAATATAAAATAAACAGGGTATTATTAAATATTTTAACCCTATTGGCAATCGAATCTGGGACCTCCAATACGGTAGCTAAATTCTAAATGGTAGCTAATCACTGCACTACGGAGGCTGACATAGTTCTATGACATACTTAATTTAATTTGTCATGAACAGCTATGTATTGGATATAAGAAAAAGAACTATTTGTATTTTACTACCGTAATATTTTTTTTTAAACATTAATAAACGAGAATTATTTTTAAGACTCAGGAATTTCTTAAATATGTACATATAAGTTAAAATAGATTGCTAGTTATTCTTTTAAAATCATGATCAAGACTATGCACAAATAGTTTTAAAAGATAAAAATATTCGTATACTATTGCAAAATACTAATTCATGCAACAAGGAACAATGAAATTACAAATAAATCATGTTTTCGGAAAAGCTCACCGTATTTCCTTTCACAGAATACTAAAATTAAAATTAATTCGTCGAAAAACCACATACACTGAATATAGTGCAATATTTGATTTTTATTTTATTATTTTAATACTGTACAATAAGGAATATCCGTCCGGAAGTCCCATCGAAGTGGGTGTTTGCGGTTTATGATCTAATTCATCGGATGGTTTTCGCAAATTCACGAAAACAAACGGAAAACATAAATATGTCAATTCCACATAAACCTGCGGTTTTTCTTCGAATTTAATTGAGGAAAAAAAATAATCAGGCCACCTATATTTTGCGCGATAAACCTAATCAACTAAATTAGACACCGAAATAAATGCAGTAAGTGTAAATAAAAACGTATCATCCTATGACGATATGAGAAGTAAATTAAGAACATATTTTCCAAATGCAAGGAAAGATATTAAAAGAGCTATACTTTTATTTTTTATATCCCTCATCTGCCCCAAATAGGGCATTGCATAGCATCGGCGCAGTGTTACATTGATTGTAAATAACATATTAGGAAAGTGACTAGTCATGCGCTTCAGTGACTTTGCGTACTAGTTCAAAGCTATATTATGGTTAATAAACATATTGGGATCTCGAGCATTGTAGCCCAACGCTCTAACCTCTACACTACGGAAGCGGAACGTTATAGATAACAAAATACGAAGTCAATCTTGTCAAACTTTTTGTACAGTATATGTATATGTAAAATACATTGGCGGGCTTATTGATAAAAGGGCTATTGATATAATACCGACGCGATAAACGTGTTTTTGACGACTAGTATTTAAAAACGATCATTCAGAAAAAATGTAAGGGCTATAAATAGTCGATGTCGAGGAAATGGTCTTCCTAAGATGAAACCTGGCGTGGAGCCAGAAATAGTTGACCATTTTAAACACCAAACTTTGGCTATATGAATGCATTTCACATCAGGATTCATGAGTATTAAAAACCGACTATTACTGGGCATATTCTTTAAAAACGTTAGTTGATTAATTCTGAAAATAACGAAATACTTGTAACGTATATCCTAATACTACTATTCGATGAGAAATGTTGACCAGTCATTTTTCATAAATGTTTGCGTGATGGCTGTCAATTCAAAAAAATATTCTGATCTGATCTTGCTGAAAAATTTACTCTTGCATACATGAATGCATGAATTATATGATACTGAACCGCTCTTCAGAAAAATTCTTTACCTATAATTGTTTCTACAATATTTAAATTTTAAAATATTACACCACCATTAGACCAGATGTGTGAATTATATATATATATATATATATATATATATATATATATATATATATATATATATATATATATATATATATATATATATATATATATATATATATATATATATATATATATATATATATATATATATATATATATATATATATATATATATATATATATATATATATATATATATATATATATATATATATATATATATATATATATATATATATATATATATATATATATATATATATATATATATATATATATATATATATATATATATATATATATATATATATATATATATATATATATATATATATATATATATATTTAGTACAGTGGTTGTCAATCATGGGTAGAATAGTGAATGTTACACGTGTATAAGGTGATAAATTAATCCAGCCTTTTACGCGTCGTAAGTCTTGTAAATACCCAGACTTCCATATTCTTCATTATCTTTGTTGAGATATTAAAATGTAAAAAAAATATTAGATTTAAGTTTTGTAATAAAATTTCTTAGTGGATCTGCATTTTTATAATACAATAACAACTCTATAGTTTTCTCCACATATATTTTAGTCGCCTGGCCAAATGGTGAAATGTAAAAAATACTTTATATTTACGTATAGATTTGGCATTTAATTTGTAGAACTCCATTTTAATTTATGTATTTAATGTTAAATCAAACACTGTTTTTTTAGTCTAATAAGTTGTATTTTGTTCTAAAAAAAAAAACAAATGAAAATCGTAGACTAAAAAAATCAGTGTTTAGTTTAACATTTGATACATAAAATACTTTGTGTTTATGTAATACCTGCGCAAACTGAGCCAGTAAGTAACCTCGAAAGGGAAATATTTTGATGAAGTAATCTTCTTAGACAAACACACAACAGGCGGATGAACCCATTTCACTCACCTTGGGATGTGCGGGTTAGGTTATTGTTAGTGCAGGTAAGTTTGCTCATAAAGGTTCTACAAATAAAGTTACAAAAGCGGGTACACTTCGCACCAAGGTAGGGTTGCCACAATTGTCTGGGTACTGACCGGAGTAAAAACAACAACAACAAAAAACTTAGAAAAGTAATATGTATACGAGTACAGGGCGTTCCACGCTGAATGAGAATGCTGTCCGTAGTAGTAGACGGTAAGTAAGAAAAACAGATAAATACATATAATGAAAGAACATTTTAATTGCCTATGTTTATGTTATAAAGCTAGTAAAAGTATGACGTAAAATACGTGACATAGATTTCAATTAAACAGAAATATTAATTTCATTATAGTTTGCATTCAACAGTTCAAAAAGATTCAACGGTTCAACTAAACTTGCATTGAATGATGCTTTCCACCGTTTTAATGTGAAGGCGATTTCGTTCTTTATTCCCCTGGATTATAACTACTTAAAAATATTCTCTCAAAGCATTATGATCAGGGATGTCGTATAAATATTGACACGTCACAATTAATTTGCTTTTCCTCTCCGATACTTGTCATGAAAGGTCTTTTAGGTCCTTATTTTAAATATGGCCTATTTACTCCGATTGGGATATTTGATGGGACGACCGGGATAAAGTTTCTAAACCTGTGATATGTCCCGGGACGTGTGGCAACCCTAAATAGGCCATAGTAACCTTTGAGCATGCGGTTAGTGGGGAGATAAATTTATAGTACCCAGTATGCAGTAACCGACTGGCATGTAACCACTATACCTCATTACCGTTAACTGCTAACATTACAAGTTTATATTACGAAAAAAATGTCACGGTCATCTAAATGGCATAAATAGCGCATTTAAAAAGCATTTAACTGAAATTTTGTACAAGGATGCATTCAAATAAACGGGTATGTTTGTGATTAAAAATGGGTGTATTTGTTGTGCAATACCACATAATACTCGACAATTTTATATTGACATAACTTATTGAATTATTAAATAATAAACGCTAAATTACCCAGGGTTATGATTTGTTTCCCATTTTTTTAAATTATTGTATTAGATTTATATCAATGACCTAAAAATATTGTTGTCTTAATTTTTATTTTAGGTTTTCAGGATTCATAAATATTTCTCTAATTTTTAATAGGTTCGGAATCAAACTTTTTGGATGGTAAGAAATTTTCGGTAAAATTTGTTTTCGACACAATCTACTAAATACGGGACATTTTCGATGTCAGGACGTCAAAGCTTAAATATCAATAATTGTGACATGTCCTTATATATCTGAAAGAATGGCAACCCTACCACAACTATTTTTTTTGTTTATTTGTGAGTGATTTAATTTTTTTTGTAATATTTACTTACTCTATAGTTTTAATAATTGATTTTGGAAAAATCCTGATTTAATTTTAAATAAATTATTTTAAAAAAACGCCAGTTCCCTAAAAATTGTTTTGAATTTTTTCTTTGAAAATTGCAGTATATTTAAATTATAAATAAACACACAATTTAGCGGAGAACCGGGAAATACTGGTCGCGTATTAATTTTTTTTTTTTAAATAAATCTTTTTTGATATCTGAAACTTATTTGTTACGTTTTTGTAAAAATAAGGCATAAGTATATTATGGAAAATGTAAAAAATCCGACTTAACCACACCATTAATCGACCGGGGAGGATCGTGGAGATAGCAGCAGCAGTGGAGCAGGTTTAAATTTGAAATTGATGATAATAAAATAAAATCAAATAGTTATAGTCCACAAAGAATGTGTACATTTTTATTACAGTAGTGCCAGTATGTAATGTGCCTATGATGTTAAATCGTATGTACATGGTAATCATTTTAGCCCAGTCAATGATAAGTATGTGAAAAAAATATTGCATCTTTGTCAAAGTGTACGGTGACCGGTATTTCCCGACGTTCGGCATTCTACCACTTTCCCCCAATAACTGTATAATCGTAATATAAAATTTAAACATAATATGGATTGAATAATAACTGCTATTGGGGGGGGGGAGATTAATTATGTCATTAAGACCTAAAGCATTAAGTATGCAGGTACCTACAGGGTATCACGGCAGGTTTCTTACTCTATAATTCATCGGCCCAAGATGGCGCGATGTGGAGTAGAGTGACAAGTTCCCAGCGAGCAGTAGGTACCGTTAAGTTTAAACGTATTGGAAGAATACGTCGAGGAGAATCAAAATAGAACCGGGTCAACAAAATGTCGCTCACTAATTCAGAGAGTAGCGTTCGTAACGTAAAGGTCGGAAAATATCGATTCCACTCGCTTGGTCATATGAGGCTCAATATTTAATGCCACATGGCTATTAGATTATTCGAAATCCTATTACACGGCATCAATAATGAATCTCTCACATTTCTGCAGTAGTCTACTGCGAGCCACTTTATTTTATTTTTTATTTTATTTTTTTTGAGAATTCAACTCAGTAACATCAAGCTATACACATATCGCTCACTCCTTTCAACAACGTCTTATATCAAAATACTTGATTTTTCAGGAGATCATTTTTAATGTTTAAAAATAAAATGAAATGTATTTAAAAAAAATATCAAGTCACTTATTGAACTTTTTACTGTGCAACAGATATAACAAAAATACTTAGTATGTTTAAAAAAAATAATTAAAGAATAACTTTCCTCAAAGTGCAAAAACACTTTCTGCCCTGTAGCGGGTAAACATTAAGTTAAAAATATGCCTCTTTTTCTGGGATATAGTACATTTTCTGGCCATTCCGAAAACATGCACAGTTGAAAATTTATGATTTTCGATATATGACGTTCTTGAAAGGAGTGAGCGATATACGAGTATTACAAAACAAGTAGTTGTACAGTTCTAATTACAAAATTCCAATTTTGTAAAAATACCTGGAAGAGGGACGGGATCGGGAGGAAAAGAGGAAAGATCAAAGCTCAAGTCAAAGACAAATTGTACGAAACAAGGGACACACCGCGATATCAATGTCGACTGACAATGTTGAATGATCTCAGGGCAATGCCGAGTAGAACATAGCAAAATCCCCATATTTATCGTTGATTAATTTCGATGAATGATAAATGTAGGAACTTTGTTCAGAGTTTGCTCTACCGTGTTAAGAGCTAAGAAGTCTAAAAAAATGTAATATGGATCTTCAATAATGGACAGAAATATGTACGTTAATCAAAGGCGTAAATTGATCGCATAAACCGGCCAAATACCAGGTTGTAAGCCCTGGAATGCTCAGACTCTCATCTTATTTCGAACAAAAACGAAAGATGCTTCATCTCAAGTTAAAATACCTATAATCTTGATATCGCTCACTCCTTTCAAGAACGTCATAAATCAAAAATCGTCAATTTTCAGTTGTGCATGTTTTCGGAATGCCCAGGTAATATATAATATCCCAGCAAAAGAGGCATATTTTTAACTTAATATTTACCCGCTACAGGGCAAAAAGTGTTGTTTTTGCATTTTGAAGAAAAGGTATTGTTTAATAATTTTTTTTAAAATACTAAATATTTTTCAAATGGAAAAAAACCTTCAGGTTTTACCTAAAAAGATCTGTTGTACAGTAAAAAGTTCAATAAGTGGCTTGATATTTATTTTTAATACATTGTGTTATATTTTTAAACTTTAAAAACGTTCTCCTGAAAAATCAAGTATTTTGATTTATGACGTACTTGAAAGGAGTGAGTGATATATCATCCGTAGGATGATGAATCCAGTGTCCGATAGAATAAATAATGAAAAAAAATTGAAAATAATTATTAGTTTGCATCAAATTTCCTACTTTAAAAAAATAATAAGTATCTTTAAATCATTCGATTCAAATGCTGTAATTAACCCCGAAGGGTTCCAGAAGAAATAATTGTCAAAACAGGAATGGGTCTCCCACATATATAAATAATATCGATTATTTCTATTTTTATTCCCATAGAATGGAAGGGTCAGTAAGGGCACAGTAGCACTCGGGCAAGCTCTCGTTGAATTAATTCACCCTGGAAGAGTGACTTCGACTGGTCGTCGTTAAGGGAAACTACCCTAATTCATTTCAGTGAGGATAATGCAATTAGCTCGTATTTTATTTATCTATAAATTCTTCGATAAACCCAGCCTCATCCATACATAGAATTGAATATTTTATATAAACATTATCAAAGGCGGTAAATGAATAAATAAATTACAGAAGACGAATACAATGAAAAATATACTTATAAAATATATTTTTTTTAAAAAACATACAAAAATACTTTGAAAATAATTACAGAAATTAAATAAAGACTTACATTTGTAATAAATGAGACATTATACTTGTATTTAATACTAAGCAAATAATGAGTAAGAGAAAATAAATTATTAGAGTATATAAATACACTTAATTACTGTGGTTACCACACAATAAGTCACAATGATTTTTCTTGATATTTTATGAAAACAAAACTGTTTTTCGTTGAAGTAATGGATAGTAATACTCATGATATGTAATTAAAAATTCAAGTTGAAACTGCAAAAAAGCTTGGATTCTTAAAAGCATGTTTACGTCATATGTACACATGTTACACAAATCAAATATTTCTGAGTGTAAAATGGATATTCTTGTATGTTAACTAAAATTATTTGACTCAAAAGATACGATTTGAGATGATGATGATGATGATGATGTCGAAATAACATACGAGGGTGACGGGTGCAATGATATCGTTTTTTTTTCTATGGATATTAAAATTAAGTCAGTAATAATAAGATAAAAATATATTCCAAAAAACGTGCACACAGTTCAATGCTAAACATTGAAAAAAAACGTGTTGTAACATACCTGGTCTACGGTTTTTTTTAAAGAAAATTAAAGTAACTTTTTGCTGTGATTGATAATTCTGTTTTTCAACCAATATCCCTATGTGTTACTATGAATTATACAGTTTTATTATGATAAAATATTTATTTTTATTTAAGCATCACGTTTTATACTGATAAATAAAAAACCTTAGTAAGAAATAGCAAGTAAGTTTAATAGCAAATGAGTTAAGTTAATAAATTGTCTTTGTACATCTTTTAAACAAAACAATAATTTATTCGTTCCTCTCCCTTGTACACGCGTTGTTGTGTACACATAAATTTTCCTTTATTGGGGTAATTGTCCCCATTTGAACCCTTCATTTTTCTACCTTGAGACAAGGTTGGTTATTTATACAAAAGGTCATACTATACCCATCACCCTACTAACAATTTATGAAAGAATGTTTTATTTAACCGATTTAGTATGGACAACTTCAGTTTACCATGTTTTGAGATGTATTGGTATTATTTTTTTGAAAAATGTTTGTTTTATACATTTTAGAATGCCAAAATTGCGAATATTATTAACATTATGTAACTTCTATGTGTCTAATTTAGATAATCTACTCTATTTTTTAAGTTTAAATCCCTAATAATAATAAAGTATAAACAGTAGAAGAATAACATTTAAAAAAAGTGTGAAAAATGTATTAAATCCGAAATCCTTAATCGATAATTTAGTGTCTGAATTTTATTAAAAAACTTTTACAGAATCTCTCTGTATCACTTATGAAAAATTAAAACCATAAAGAGTTATTTTACATAAACAAATGCTATTTTGACTCGATTATCTTTCAATTAACATAGCGGTGTATCTAATTTTGCGTTGTGTGAAAAATACACACATAAGTGTCCTACTGAAAACGTCTTCGATCCCTTTATATGTATACACAAAAATGGAGAAATGTTTCATCACTGAGTAGAAAAGGCTTTTTTATATATGATTTTCATTTACCTTCCTTGTTCATTCGAAAAACCAATTCGGCGCTCGACTGTCTCTGTATCACATGACCTTAATAGGTTTCATTCCGCGCCGCTGGATGGCACTGTTCGCAGATTGGTTCATTTCCCGCGCGAACGGTGCAACTTGGCGCGCTTTTCACTCCATGGATTTTCCCAAACGTTTAACTCTTGTTCTACGAAGCTCATCAGTCTCTATGGAAAATGGTGCCGTCCTGATAGCGACACGAGTAGGTACCTACACCAAATATTGTGCAACTATTCCATTAACCCTTTAAGGATGATGTCAAGTGTAAATCAACACATTAATACGAAAATTCACCAAGAGGCACTTATTTTATTATATTAAATTATAATTATTTGTGCGCATTAAATTTTGTGAAATAATTATTTTTATAGGTTCGTTCATCGTCAATTTGTTAGATTTACCACAAATTATGTATATTTTTAATAAAATTCGACAAAGATACTGCCATGTTGTCTATAATTTTGTTAAAAGATTAACGAAAATACTAAAGAAAAAAGAGTTCAACCGGATCCAATTATTTTACCGTCAGTATAAACCATTAGTTTTCTACCGAATAAATAGTCTCTCTGTATCCAATGCGATTGAAATTAATGACAACACAGCCAAGTATCGTTAAATTAACTAAATATCCTACGACAATAAGTAAATAATTAATAACAATAAGTGAAAAATAGCACTTTTTTTCTAACAAAAGAAAAAACCTGTTCATAAAATTTCTAATATTCATGTCTTTTGCTTGACGACCAAAGTAAGAATCATGTACGTGTACGTATTGTGCCTATGTACGAGTATATAAGCATGTAAATTTGAAGTTTTGGAGGGAATCCAAAACATTTTCTCTACAACTCGGCGCTGACCTCATAAAGAGAAAATAAAACGGAAGTATTACGAAGAAAATGGGGCATACAACAGTTTGTACAGTTTTGAATTTAGATTATGAAAAATGGATTACAAGAGTAAAAAATATAACCAGATAAGTACTAACTCCTCCATTAACCACCAAAAGGAATATATTGGACAGTATATTAATTGTTTTGGTGCTAAAATATTTTTTTATGCATGCTAAAATTGCGGAAGACCTTTTTGCAAAAATGGACATTTTAATTATGTGTTTACAAAATCAAGAAATTTTCTTGAAATATTGAGTGATTTTAATATTTCCTTCTTGCATCGGTGGAAACCATATCAAAATACAAAATAAATATAAATTAAATATTAATAAATAAATGGAATTTGAGATAAAAACAGGAATTATGAATATTATTGTCGCATTGGAACTTAACCATTATCGTTTATGAATGTTTTTTTGTATTTTTTTTAACAAAATCAATTTGAAACCAGTTTATGAAATCGAATTTTCGAGAACTATTTTTCATATTTATCAGTCATAATGAACAAAATATAGAAATAGAATCTAGAATATTTTACTATGTAAACCGCTATTTGCCGCTATCTTTAAAGTACTGTGAATGATGGTAGGATTTCAATTTTCGAATATCAAAAATAAAGGGTAACGCACACACTAGAGGTTAAAAGTTTATAAAATATTTTTATGACGCCTAATCAAACGAATCTCAAATTTGATGGGATGTTGCCTACGTGACATAGAATAACGTAGAATGACGTATAATAAATAGGTACCTAATAGTAAGTGTTCCACTTAAATGTGAAATATTTGCGTAATATTCTATTATTTATAGTGATAAACATTAAATAATATTTGAATTATCTAGGTAAACTGCTCCAGTTCATCTATATTTGCCTATGCAGATAAACGAGGTGGGTAAATACAATTCTCAAAACAAATGGGAAATTAGGTTAGCTCACATTTTACGATTACGTGTTCAAAAATTTTCCTTACTTTTCTTGCGATCTAACCTAACCTAACCTAATCTTACCTTACTTAACTTAACCTAGCCTACATAGATCACATTTTATGAATGCGTGTTCGAAAATCTTCCGTACTTTTCTTACTAAGTAACCTAATCAAATGTTACCTTGACGAAACCTAACCTACAAAGCTCACACTTTAAGAATACGTGTTCGAAAATGTTCTGTACTTTTTTTACTAGCTAATGTTACCTTACATTTTTGACATCTCAACAAAGATGAAGACGAATATGGAAGTCTAGATATTTACAGGGTTAATAACCTGTTATAGGCTGGTTAAGTGATCACTTTACAAAGTGCAACATTCACCATTCTACACATGATTGACAACCACACTTCTAAAATATTTGAAACTCCTACATATATCAATAATCTCATGAAAATGAAATGTACACGTGAGTTCACTAGAGCTATCTATGGTAAGACTGGAAAAGCTTTTGTTTATTATTATTCCTAACCTTATTTATTTAACATACTGGGAAACGCCTGAAAACATGATTTTTTTTATGCAGCTTATAATTTGACCAGCTTTAAATTCACAATATTTTGAGTTATTATTCACAGATTATTTCATTCACAACACTCAAAAATACTCATGTGTCGGGTTGTGGTCCCGTGGTTAGTGTCGCGGACTCTTAAGTCAGAGTTCCTCGGTTCGAAACCACTCTACCACAAGAGAAATATTTATCTTTTTAAAAAAAAAATGTTGTAACCTTTCCTACCCGAGAAATCTATTATATTGCAACTTATTATATTTAAATTATTTATATTTAATATGAGTATGAGGGAGACGTTAGTATCATGCAAAGATCTGAAACAGACATAAGTATTATTTATACGTAAGCTAATCTTCTTACTCGATTAGTTTTTTGCTGTTGCGCAAAACGTAAGAATGTAATGTAATCCAGTCTGATTCGACCTTGATATTCAGCGATCAATTACTTCCTTATAGTTCAATCTACAGCCTACGTGCAAATTCAATATTCAGCGCACAGTGCTTGTTTGAAAATATTGTTGTACTGATTTTATTTAAATTATTTTCATCCAAAATTGACGCCTTCAAATATATAAGTGACGTAATCCTTTAAATGCACGGTAATGCAAAAATATCCAGACTTAATGAAAAGTGGTCCGTAAAAAATATTTTTAAAACCTTATTATCGTTTTAATTCTATCATTTCGCATAATTTTACAAAAGCCATATTTTTTATCGAAATGGATAAACTATGTATAGTTTGTATATTGTTATATAATTTTTAATAAGCACTCTCGTATTTTTACTTTTCTAAAGGATGAAAAACTATATTTTCATACATTTTTAACAGATTTACAATCAGTTTTGCTTTAAAAATCATGTTTTTTTTGTATTCAGATGACTAACCAGCAAAGTTTATATTTTAGAGGCTTATCTGCAGGTAGGATAGTAAGGGTAAAGAAGGTAGATGTGAAATACATCACAAACACCCTGACAAATTGAAAATAAATATTTCTTAGATTTATTTTCCAAATACTTAAATACTTCTTGAATTCATGAACCGAATATAGTTGGATAAAGAAATAGAGGAAGACCGAGAAAAACTTGGCATGGCTTGGTCAGGTCAGAGGTCGAAATAATTAGCGGGTGTGTATGAAATGCATGAATGTGGAAGAGGACAAGAAAGTTTGAAAACAAAGACAGAGTGCTGTGACGTTCTATTCTCTCTGCCCATCCCTACGGGGAAGCGGCATGATGGTTATTTAATTAGTTACTTTTTTAATTTCCCGTTGGCGGGAATCGAACCTGTAACTCCAGATTCTCAGTCAAGCATCTACCCAACTACACCATGGCCCCTGTATTCGTAACATATTTACGAAAAAATGTAAATGGTTCATTTTAACATAATTTTTGTACTTATATAATATACATTGTTAATATTTATGTATCACCGTGTATCGAAATCGAGCTTGACTTTTATTCGGTTGAAGAGTCGTACAAACAAAAAAATGTCATGACTGAAAAAATTGCGGGTAACGAACTCACAAAAAAATTCAAAAGATTTTCATGGTTAATAGAAATTGTTTATATTAGCAGTGTTAGATTTTTAGTTCACGTTGCGTCATGATGAATATGTTGTTTAATTTTTGGTAATGAACGTATTGTAATATTATATAATATAGTACAATAATTATCCGGTTAAACTTGTTCATTGTTCGTCTAGTATTCTCTGGAGCATGATGCGCGGGTCTAATCTCGGGTTTAATCATCAGATAATTTTACATAAAAAACAGTGGTTAACTGCTAAAGTATGACTGCCTCTTTGTCTAAAACTAATTAACGATCGAGATACTGTAACTTTCGTTAGTTAATTTTGAACTTAAAGAGAGCTATTTCTTTATTTAATGAAATTCTCCTAACGAATCCAAAGATAGTTTGATTCTTTTTATACAAAAAAAACATAAGAAATAGCAGTGAAAGTTTACTAAACAATACGGGTATGATTTCCCCAAAATTATTAAATGGTACGAAAAATATATTATAAAAGTTCTAATATGGCCTTCTGGCTGTACACTTCAGTGAATTAGAACGCAATTTAACCGTGAATGATAAATAATTAGAATCACATAATCGAATTATACTCGTATTATTCCAATTAAGAGGTAAGTACTGAGATCTTAATGCAGTGTAATCATACACATTATCGAAATATCTTATTGAATATATCAAAATAGTTGTAACTAAAACAGTATTGGTAACAGCACATTTTGGTATGCTATAACCGATACTGTTTTTTATATTTTTCCTCGCACATGTATTTTGTTAACATTTGAAAGCGGTTCAGTATTATACTTTATGTTCAGTATTTACTTATAATTTTTTTTCCCGTATTTTTTTCGTGTAGTCGTTTGTAATAATATAAAATGTGATGGGTGAGTTGAAATAACAAATTTAAAATTAAAAACACCCTCAGAATATAGATTGTAAGGGAAAAATGATGTAGAAGACAGTAGATTATTAATAAAATCAAGTATTTTTTTTGCATTGCTAGCATAGATTTTGTGTGGATTCCAATTACTTGTGTATTTCAGTTTTACAAAAATTATTTAAGTATTTTTCAATTGGTATGAAAATCGGTAGCAAAAGCTGCTCGAATCTAGTTTTCATAATGATGAAAAATAGCTCTTTGTAGGTAAACAAACGGACACTGAAAAACTGAAATCTTTTCAGTTTTTTCTTTTCGAATAACCAATATGTTTTTATCAGACTCAATAATGGAATAACCCAAAAAGCCTCCAAGAGACTGTCTTCAAAGAAGATAGTAACAATATGGAAAAGTAGATAATAAAAAAAAACATAAAAACGCAGACCAATTATATTAGATATATTTATTTATATAATAGATATATTTTAAAATTTGATATCATACTATTAGCTAAAGCGCCCACTTTTATGCGTATTTTTTTTCAAATGTCAACACGTTCACGATGTACAGCATACTGTATGAACCTTGAAATGTTTTCGCAGTTTCATATGTGTTAAAACTTTGCAACTAATTAAACAATCACAAAATGGTACCTATTTTATCCGTGCTTTTGAATATTAAACATGTTATAAAAATAATTATTAAAATATAATGGTGTAATATTTATTCAGGAAGTTATCAAAGGAGTAGATACCAGCATGTATTGTATAAGTGCGTGATTGGAATTATTATTGTTATTTTAATTCTTTAATTCAGGGGGGGATTGGGATTTGTTTCTTATTTACATTTGAAAAAGTTCAATATATTTCATATTTGAACAATAAGTATTACCGCTCCGAAAACTTATTCATATGACTATGCACATTCTTTTAAGCATGTATTTTTTCATTCAGTCGTTAGTATGAAATTAAGTAAGTATTTTAGTTAACCTTTTTTTTCAATACCGTAATGTATTTTTTTGTTGTAGTACTATATTTTAGTTTATTTAAAATATATGCCTTATTTCAAGTTTTTTTTTCAGAGAGGAATATTTGTATTATTATTAATTATACAAATATTTTAATTTCATTCTATTTCTGTGAGCCAAAGTAGCTCATTATTAGAAATAGGTATCAAATTGTGGTAGAGTGGGTTCGAACCGAGATTTTTCTATGTCACAATCCTGCAAGATCATAATAATAAATGTACGTAGAATAATTTAATTAATAATATGTGTAAAATCTGCTTCCATTATCTATAAAGTCATTTATAGAAGTAGTCTGAAATTTAAGTATTTTTGTAAATAATAAAAATAAACACAAATATTTATCTTTTGAAAAAAGTACTATTCATAAGTGAATAATAGAAGTGGGCAAATTTGAAATGAATTGCATCATTCAGCCGTGTCGTATTTGATTGCATAAACAGTTTTTATTTTTACATTTTAATTAACATTATAAATAAATTGTATAAAATGTGCCCTCGGCACGGGTAAACTCAGAAATAGCATTACATTATTATAATTTTAAATTTTTAATTATGCACTCGTATATGATGAAATAAATAAATATATTATACCATTAATAAAATCAAAATAAATACCTTTTATTATAACAGAGAATAGATAAAACTGTATTTTTTAAGATTATATGCAGGGTTATGAATTTTACTAGATAGTAAGCTATCCCCAGAAAAAAAAAACAAAACTATATTTTCCAAGTACGAAATATGTTATGTCTTGAAAATTGTCCCACGCTTTTCTCATCTATTTCTGTTTGAAACAAAAATACGACATCAGCTGAATGTTTTTATCTTGTGTAAGATAAATTATTTTAGTGGGTGACGTTTACTGCGTATTTTTTGTTGTTATTTATGTTTTAAAGCGTAAATACTGTAGATCAGCAAGGTTAAGTAAACAAATTTATATTTGAAATGTGGTTTTATGAGAACAAACGTTGTACATTCTTTTTGAATTAAAATGATAATGATGAATTTTCATTAATTGATCATTTATGAAAATTTGGCAGGCACTTTGTGGTAATATCAAAATATTTATAATTTAAATTTTATTTGGTAAATACCACTATATCTTGGTTGTTTGAAAGGTGTTTGAAAAATATGAGGAATGCATCGAAACCGTGTCTCAATAGATTTTCAAGAAAAAGTTGTATTTACCAAGTAAAATTAAAAAAATCATTGAATGACGATGAATATTAACTTTTCCCACTTTGGAGAGCAGATATTTTGGACAAAATAATTTTGATGGCTCCTAACTCCTTACCTCTCAATAATATATATTTTTTCAAAACCAACACGGTGTTTAAGAAAAAAATCTAAAACGTAAAATGTTACCTGGGTTTAGAAAAAAATATGTTGCGACTTATCGAATACTGGGCCATAAGTGTTTATGAAAAATTCCTACGACATCATACGAAATGGTTAAAAAAAATGTAAATTTTCATATTGAGATCTAGTAATGGATGAAGTGGTGTGATGTCGTAGAAAGAGCAGGACTTTTTTATACACACTAAAGGACCAGTATTCCATAAGTCGCAACTTAATATTCTCTAAACGCAGGTAACATTATAAGTTATAATTTGTTTTTCTTAAACACCGTTTTGGCATTAAAAAATACGTTATTGATATTGAAATGTAAAGAGTTAGGATCCATCAATATAATTTTGTCCAATATCTCAGTGGTATAAACGCTTATAATTCTGTATTCTGTAACAACTTGCGCACAATGGTGTATCTCGTTACCCTAGAAATATAACCTTCAAGATGGTCACTGTTCCACGGCGTAACGCCGATTAGTTATTTACCATTATTGAACGCGATTGTGTTGTTATTATTAAATGGCGCACAGAATACGAGAAACTAGACCTTGCAGAAGGTTTTGCAATGCAAAGATTTACCAGAGAGCTATGACGCTACTTCAAGCCTGCCTTCTGTAACTATTAACGCTTAAAACCACGTTCTTAATAATTATGTATGAAGATTTTCCATTTCCATTCTTTGAACACTACCTAACCTGTGTTTTCTCACATATTTTTATCCTTGGTCTCCTGATTTGATTTCCCTATTCAAAATGCATACATAAAATCATACATTCATACATAAGACGAATACTATTTTAAAAGAAAAAATACTTTAGAAAATATTGTACATATCTCAAAGTTTACGTAGAAGTTTAATTTAAATCTCACCTCTATAAACAAAGGTTTTATATTTCAAAGCTCTAATAAAACACATAAAAATCCAACACATGATAGTTTATATGCTTTAAAGGTTAGACAAATATAGTAATTATTACACACAACATTATGAAGGTATGAATTTATAAAGAGAATTATGTTTTTAAGTAAGAACAACACAAATAAAACAATACGATGAAATCAACAACATTTTGAGTGTGTCTAAATACTTGTTTACAAATCTGGATTATATCCAATTATAGGAGTATTTTTCATATTATTTTTTGACATCTCGTCAAACATGAGGAAGAATATGGAAGTCTGGAAATGCCCAGACTTCCATATTCTTCTTCATCTTTGATGAGATGTCAAAAAATAATATAAAATGAAATCAGTCCACAATTCAATTGATGGCACCCGAAAATACTTTGAGATGGTTGCGCACTATACAATAGATAGGTCACCGTAGATTTCATGTAAAATTGACTATAAGATTGAGGACAAGTATCTTAAATCTATGTGAAAACTAGCACTTAGCACTGAGCATATCTACCTATCCCTATGTGACTAGGCAATCCGGACGGAAATTGATGCTGAGTCCTTTTCAATACACTTTAAAGGCAGAAGAAGATATTGATTTTGCATTTTATTTGATAGCGGATGACAAAGGGTTAATGCAAAACGAGTTGTAAGTAGAACCATGCAATAATAATAATAAAGTACTGATTTAAAACAGTTTCCGCATACATGGTAACGTCATATATGTAATTCAAGTGCAAGTGTTAATACAGGTAAATATGAGTGACTTTACCTCAATGACTTTACCTGAGATTCTTATATATGTATACACACATACACACACACATATATATATAAATATATATATATATATATATATATATATATATATATATATATATATATATATATATATATATATATATATGTATGTATATATATATATATAAATATATATATATATATATATATATATATATATGTATATATATATATATATATACATATATAAATATATATATATATATATATATATATATATATATATATATATATATATATATATATATATATATATATATATATATATATATATATATATAAATATATATCAATACATATATATGTATTTATGCAATACTGCACGTGTACTATGAGATTGCAAATTATTATGTAATAAAAATTCAATCAGTAATGATAAATAATTGTTTTCCGATTAAAAATAAATCGTTTTTTGTGGTTAAATTGACCGAGAACGCATTTTCGCTTAGTAGTTCATTTCAATTTGAATTACTTGTTGAAAATCAACGATTAAGACATGATTTGAAGATTGAATGCTTTCAGCAACCTTCAACATGCCCATGAATTTTATTACATCGGGAAAAGTAAGTTCATTAAGATACAATGAGCCAGCATTTTTCCCTATGTTGAAATCTACCATTTTCATGTCACAAAAAACATTGAAGACAAGATATTCAATGGCCCGCAACTTAATTTTCTTTAAACTCAGGTAACATTCAACTTAAGTGCATTTTTTGCTTAAAACACCGTTTTTGAATTGAAGAAATAAGTTGTCTAATTAAAATGTAACTTAGTTTAAAATCACTATACATATTTTGTTTTAACTTAAATATAATGCCTACTGGTTTCGAAGCTAATCGCTTTTTTATCAAGATTGATCTTGATAAAGAAGCGTTTAGCTTCGAAACCGGTAGACATTATAATTAAGTTATAATAAAATATTTATAGTGATTTTAAAACAAAGTTACATTTTAATTATATAATGGAAAATCACAGTCAGTGCTTCAAATATATATAAATTATATAAAAAAAAATATAAATAAGTTTTGCTTCGAATTAATCTATGGCTTTGAAAAGAAAACTATATATGTACATATATGCAAAAACTTCGAAGCAAAGATTGCACACATATTTTTTTTTAATTCTGGGTAGGTAGGAGGGTTGGGTAAGGATATAGTAGGACATAGTAAGCACTGGTCATGTTTCTATATGGAACGCGATGAATCCATGGCAGGCACTGCTTTCCTGCCTATATAGAATGCACGCCTCTGGTGGAAAAATATTTTCAGGAGTCAATAACGCAATTAAGTTGTTATCGTGTTTTGAGCCGATAATATTTTCCAAGTAAAGTTGTTAACCCTTCACTCTCCCAGAAGAGATACGATAACGTGAGTGAATGAGGTGAATTTCCAACAAACACGAGACGCTAAAACTGTGATTACTGTAATAAAGTTTAATTTTCTATTAATAAATTAAAATTCCGATAACACAATTTCGTAACTACGCCCATTCATGTTGCTAAGTTCCAATTCAGCAGAAATCTGATACAAAATTTCAACTAACGTAACTAACCAAATATTATACTATGATAGGTAAAAATCTGTTAAATGTTGGAAAATGACTTAGAAATAAGATACATACATACTTAATACTAATTCGGCCATTTTTAAGGTAGTATTTTTTTTCTTCAATAAAGTGTACAGTAAAACTTAAATGTATCGGACTAATTGGGGGTTGAGAGTGTCCGTTTAAGCCGAAAGTTCGTTATTCAAAAATATGTTTGAAATAAATCAAAACTTTTTTTTTAAAATATGGACACGATATTTAGGTATAATTAAACAATTCAATACGCAAACGGAATGCCATTTATTATACTGAAACCTAATTAAACCAATTTGGCCTCAGGTTGGACTTCGAGGGGGGTCAAAACAAATACTAGTGATTTCTCTCTCTAATATTTACTCAATATATCCCTGGACTGGCACTTGAAACGCGGGATCTATCATCTAACCTTCATGTATAAACGACCAAGAGAACGCTTATTTGATGTTATGCAGTGCCCTTTACACCATTGGAAGCGGATAAGGGTAGAAAAGGCAAGAAAACTGATTTAATATGCTGTTGGAAAAATACTGAAAACGGTCATTTTTTTAACCTATTTCTGGTCAAATTCGGGGTAAGATGTTTAAAGATAGAATCCATTGATTTTTCACAGGAAACTTCTAAAATTGAATTAATTCTTCCGCGACGTCTGCACGCATCTAACTTCCGTCAGTTTAAGGGGTAGCCATAAATTCGTGTCGTATATTTCATCTATTAAAGCAATCCCTTTCCGCGACCTGCCTCGGTACTTCGGCCAGCCATCGCGTGCCCGGGGACGCTCCCATATCTGCTACTCACCTTAAAAGTGAATATTATCTAGGATAATACGTAAACTGCCTTAAACCATAGACCACGGGACTTGCTTCGACGTCTCTTAATACGAGACTATCGTAAAGTGTACGACGATAAGAAAACTCACCAAAAACGTTCAATAAAAACGTTTAAAATGTAAGTGCAACATGTGCCATATGACAAGCGCCGAGACGCTCAACAGCGAAACTAGCGTCGCGAGTTCGATTCCCGTCAAGTGCAAAATAAATTCAAGAAAGATTTATTCTCAATGGGTCTGGGTGTTTGTGATGTGATTCACATTTACCTTCCCTATCCTTACTATTCTACATGCAGACGAACCTATAATAGTAGAGGCTTTACTCTAAATGATTTCTTTTAAAAATATATAAAAATTATGTTTCTTGAGAACTTTATATAAAATACGAACATAATATATCGGAAAAAATATATATGCTAGTTGTTACAACATTCATTTTATTTTTCCAAATATTTTTTTTCCTTTAAATGTTTTTACCTTATAATTTTGTATGCCTATTTACTGTACATTTTATTGCTTTACATTTCACATTTCCCCTGTGTTTCCTTCTTTGTTACTCTTTTATCTGATTTTCAGTCTTGTTAACCTTAAGTCCATGTTCCAAAATGATTATGTGACTTATGAATGCAATATGTTTAAATAAATAAATAAATAATTGTGTTGCCTCGGTACTCCCCACAGGAGTGGATATCCGTCGTAAATATTACGAATACCCTGTAATTTAGGGTTGAATAAACAAGCGGTAGAAATAGCAGGTAACGTCTAACGGCTATCATCCTTTCTCCCATATTATTAAAGTTCGTCGTCAAGAATCGACACGCATGTGAATTACACAACTTAAGCTATTATTTCGATTGCTTAGGGAAATCAAAACATTGGAAAACTTAGATGCACGAATAATGGAAGGAATGCTTAGTAATAAAGATGTCAGTCGGAACTGTCGATGTCGATGAACTGTAAGCTTGTATTATGAAAGCAAAATGATAGTATAATATTTAACGTACTATATTTTAAGCAAATAATAAGTATAACATGATACTCATTATTGAAAATTAGATTTTACCTATATTATAATAATACATATATCGTAGTCGTACAGGAGAAAGTGACCAACTAACAAAACGTGAAATGTTCAGGAGGGTCATTTAAGTCAGTTTTGCTTGGAAAGAAAATAAACATCAATGCAGTTAGTCATTTTTAACAAGTCAATAAATTATACTTCCATGTTTAAAATCTTTGAGATTTTTTCAGGGCAATTTTAAGCTAGTAAGGTATCAAATAGTCAATGATCACGTTTTTGTAAAAAATGCACTTGGTCACTTTCTCCTGTATGACTACGATATGTGTAACCGATCCCGAAAACACGTAATTATTTTTCCTCATAATTATATACGCACCCGATGGTGCACAAGGCACGGCATCATATAAACGCAGTGTGTTATCTTGATCGTTAACACACGAAGGACAGGTGATCAGCCCTCAACTTTAGGTACCAGTCCAGGGTAAAAAATGAAAAATCACATATATTTATTTGTGTCCCCTTTCCTGGGAATCGAACCTGGGACCTCCAGTACGGTAGCCTATGACCAAGTAACTTGTGAAGTGAATTGACAAATAAAAAAAATAGTAACCGCAGCTAAATTTAATTTAAAATGATTAAAAAAAAAAAATTAAAAAAAAGAATTGTGTAAAAAATGTGATCCAGTTGAATTGATGTTCTTTGATTAAATTTAGCTATAAGATGTAAACTAATCTAAACTATTACACAAGTCTGTTTATCAACTCAACTTAAATCAATGCCAATCTGAGCACCGGTCTCTGCGAGCTGTTTGAGTTTCAATGGCCTCCAAAATGTATTTCATTACCAAACTCCAAGTGTTTCTATTACGCATAAGCAGACTATTCCAGTAGCTAAAATAATAGCCAATACAAGAAATATAACGAGAAAAAACGTTGTTTTTAATTTGGCAAACCTTGTTCTAAAGGGTCCGCCAAATAACTTTTTTTTTTTGAAAATGCTATAAAAAAAAAACTTCGTAGCTTCGGCTGTGTGGCACGTAGCGCCGTCCTGTTGAAACCAAATGTTGCCAATATCCTCCTCTTCAATTTTTGTGAACAAAAATCCGTTCAACATGGCCCGATAACGATCGCCATTGACTGTAACGGCCACTCCTTGCTCATTTTCAAAGAAAAATGGCCCAATTATGCCTCTGGACCAAAATCCGCACCAAACAGTGACTCGTTTTGGGTGTACCGGCTTTTCAATGTATGCGTGCGGGTTTTCTGTGCCCCAAATACGACAATTTTGCTTGTTTACATACCCGCCAAGATCAAAATGAGCTTCATCCGAAAAGATGATTTTTTTGGCAAAATCGGCATCTTCTGTAAGTCGATCGCAGGCCCACTCAGCGAAGCGAAAACGCATTGGATGGTCAGTTGGCTTCAACTCCTGAACCAATTGGACTTTGTATGGCGTCATACCAAGGTCTTTATGCAAAATTCGTCTCAATGATGTCTCCGAAATGTTCAATTGTTGAGAACGACGGTGAATTGATGTTGATGGCGCTTCACGCACACTTTCTGCCACAACATCGATATTCTCGGGTGTACGCACTGTTTTTGGCTTTTCGCGCTTTGGTTTATCGATGAGGATGCCAGTTTCTTTCACTTTTTTCACAAGATAACGAACATACGGAGCTGACGGTGCTTCTCTTCTTCCAAAAACCGTACGCAATTTTCGCACACATTCTGCAACATTACCATGATTTTCAAAGTAATGTCGCAATATTTCCCAGCGTTGTTCAAGCGTATACACAACCATATTCGCTCAGCGGAAGGATAAAACTAATTATCTGTCAAATCAGACATGAGCTAAGTGTTACCATTCACGAAATAAGCACTAGTTGAAAAAAAAAACTTTAGATGGCGGACCCTATACATTTTATCCCCATATGTTATTAAACATTGCTAACGTCCGCCTCCGTAGTGTAATGGTCAGCACGCTCGGCTACCGTTCTGGAGGTCCCGGGTTCGATTCCCAAGGGGGGTAAAATAAATAGAAGTAATTTTTTCACTGCAATATTTATTCAATATTACCCTGGACTGGTACCTGAAGCGGAGGGCTGATCACCTTTCCTTCATGTGTAAAAGATCATGATCGTTTATATGAAGCAGTGCCCTATGCACCATTGGGATGCGGATAAGGGTTTGAAGAAAAAAAAAGTTATTAAACATTATTATTCAAAATACCGATCAATTGTGTTTAACTAAAAATATTATGATTTACTAGATCACGTATTGAAGCTCGCTTATTTGTTTGTATTTTTGAATGAGAAATAAGAGCTTATCATTTTTTTAATCGAATTTTTCGTTTGAAAACTAATACTAGCTGTACCCGGTTAAGCGGTACTGTGGCTCAGTCTAGTTTAATGGAATAAAGCAAAGAAAAAGTACTTACACATTTCTAATATGTTTAATTTAACAATGCTTGTTGGTAAATATTATACTTTCAGTTTTCAATAGGCATGCTGTCCTCCATGAGCAAGAAGGAGTTAAAAAAAATAATAACAAATATTTTTTTAAATATATGATGGTATTCTGAAAAAATCAAATTCGATTTCATTCTTTAAAAATGTGTGCAAACTACGCGTCTGGCTCCTCGCGAAGCCGGTCTATAACTGAATTGTTTATTTGAGAGTATACTCTTAAAGCACGATCGGAAAAACGATTCATCAATCTAGGCAGTTCCCAACATAGACTCAAAAATCTCTCTCTCATCAAAATGTTTACTAGAAATTGATTTGCCTTTAATATTATGTAAAACGAAGCGATTTTTTATAAAGTCAAATCTATTTTGGAGTTCAACAGGATATCTCAAAGGGTGGACTGGTTTTGTGACTGGTCTTCCTACACATATGTGGGTTACTGACTATAACGGGATCTGAAAACGGAGTATTTATAGACCCCCGAAGCAGTCGTATTGGGGACAGGTCTCGCACGCTCATAAATACTACACATTCACACGATCACATATATTTATAGCGAAGTATCGATTCAATTAGCCGGGCAATTGATGGATTGTAAACATCTGCTGTTGTATCAATTAATCTAGTTCTTTAGTTCCTGAGATGGGCGAATAGAAACAGAATTTTCGCCAAGGAGAAACTCCTAAATATTAATTTACTAGTGAGACTGACGATCGTGCTGGAAACCTTGCTTCAATGAAGCTAAACAATAAAGGAAATATAATGATTTATGTCAGTCACTATTGCGATCGGTAACATTTATTTCTAAACCTTCTACAATATCCAAGAAAGAGAAAAAATGCTGAAATTGCATTAAATTAATACAAAAGTTTTATTTTGTAATCTCAAGAGACGGTCATTGATTATCTGAATCCCGATTTCCGGGAAACCCTTTTATTAGCCACCATCTTACAAACTAAGTAACTAACCATCATGAGGTAGGCAGAGAGAAAAGAACGCTGTCTTTGCATATAATCTTCGCCACTTCCACATTCATACATCGTCTCATACATACACTTTGATTATTCCGACTCCTGACCTGACCTCTTTCAAGCATTTAAATTTAAATAATTGATCATCCATCTTAAAATTAATATATTGTATTTTCGTCTTTACGCTAAAACAGTAATAACTTATCTTGTAGAGTGAAATTTAATTTTCTTTAATGTTTTTCGCAGATACTTTGTGGCACATTTTATAAACTTTATAAAATAAGACAACTGTGATTATCTATAACCTAACGATGAGTATTTTAATATTTTAGAATTAGTACATAAACCCTGATGATGACAAGGTTCTTGTCGAATCCGGTTAGAATAAGTGTACAAATAAAAAGTGATTAAAACAAAGTTGTTTTATTTTATAAAGTTTATAAAATATGCTACAAAGTATCCGCGAAAAACATTCAAGAAATAAAACAACTTTGTTTTTAACCACTTTTTATTGGTACACTTCTTCTCCAACCGGTTTGACAAGAACCTTGCCATCATTGGGGTCTATGTACTAATTCTAAAACATTGAAATACTCATAGTTAGGTGAGTGGGCGGGTTTAACCCTTCCCTTACGATGCCAAAAACATCGTATTATCTCGACATCCCGATAATTGAATCTCATACATCTTTTTCAGACTTAAAACGAAAAATATACATCTTGAGAAAAAAATGACGATAACCCAAGTTAAAGAAAATTAAATTTCTCACATTTTCAATCATCATAACTTTTGGATGCTAGTTCAAAATATGTATTATTCAAGATGGCGTCGTACGCAACAGGATGAGGGTTCCGAAAATCTGAACGTAGACTGCCAGTAAGCCCCTCTTTTGATAACAAAATAATAACTGCAGCATTTGATAATGCAACTTCAAATTATCTAACGACTGGCCTACAACGAATACATAAGAGATATTATTAAGCATTGTGCAATTTTTCGTGCAAATTAAATTGATTATCTGCTTTGTGATTCAATTATTTAATGTCACAAGGATTAAGAAATCATCAGACATTTATCTTACATAAAATAAGAAGTTTTTAATATAAAATAATTAATATTCAATAACCGTTTTTTTATTTTATTTTTTTAAAAAGGCAGTGAAGCGGCTGCAGCTACAACTTCGGCTACAATGCCAAAGGTCCCGGGTTCGATTCTCAGGGAGGGGGGGGCAAAATAAACATGTGTAAGATTTATTTAGGACTGATAACCGAAGCGAAAGACTAATCACCTTACCTTCATTAAGTAACGATCAACATAACATTGCATCAATTTGACGCAGTTCCCTATGCATTATTGGTTGCGGATGAGGGTAGGAAGAATATTTAAAAATGTTGCAGATGTACACGAAAAATCAAATTGAATGGACAAGAAAACGTGTTTTTAAAGAGATATTATATATTTTTAAATATATTAAATAAGGTTTGTCAGCTCTTTTAAGCATAATAAAAAATATTTTTATTTTATAAATAAAAAAATATTACAATATCTAGGTTATCTAAAAAAGAGAATATATATATATATATATATATATATATATATATATATATATATATATATATATATATATATATATATATATATATATATATATATATATATATATATATATATATATATATATATATATATATTTATTGGACTATTAGTAAAAAAACTTCTGTATATTTATATCTTAGTTTCTTAGTTATATCAGCCAATAATCATTAAATAAGCAATCAATTGTATGAAGTTTACAAGCTGTAGATATAGATCAAACAAAATCAGTTTAATCAGGTTTTAGATTCAACCATAAACACTTTTATTGGATGGGTCATTTCCACTGGCAATCTGTGTTCCGGTTGTAATAAGAGATAGTATGTAACGAACTATGTACCTGCCGTTACATTGAATGATCAATTAATTTTTTCCAAAAAAACCTTATTTCGGAGAGAAATATTTGTGTATTTTTATTATTTACAATATTAAAAATACTTGAATTTCGTACTATTTCTGTAAGCGTAAGTGTCTCATTATTAGAAATAAATATAAAATTGTGGTAAAGTGGGTTCAAACCGAGAAACTCTGACTCGAGAGTCCACGACACTAACTACGGGACCACAACTCGACACAATTAGTAATGTTTTATTGGTCTTCATGGTATTGCGCAAGAATAAGAGAAAATTCCTACGTATAAGGGATAAAATATTTTTAATTAAGTTTTACTTGGTAAATATCACTTTGTCTTGCATTCTGCATCATTTTCAAACACCATATGATGATGTGGAATGCATCGAAACACGTGTCATAATAGAGATTTTAAGAAATAGTGGTATTTACCAAGTAAAACTTAAATGATAAATGTATAAAAAGTACCACAAAGAGACTGCCGAATCAATTAATGAAAAATGTATTTCAAAAGTAGATGTTACAAAGATTTTAGTTTGTTAGTTTTGGTTCCTAAGTTAGTTTAGTTTATAAAAAAATACAAAATATTCATGGATATCGTAGTCATAAAAATCTATGATTAATACTATTTATCAGTCTTGATAAAGAAGCAGTTAGTTTCGAAACCGGTAGACATTATAATTATGTTATAATAAAATATTTGTAGTGATTTTAAAACAGTAACATTTTAAGAGTTACATTTTAATTAAAGTTACATTTTAATTATAAAACAAAATATTGTTTACACCTTCTATTTTACAAAAAGATTTATTTTATATGATAATTGTACGTTAAAATCTTTATGTTTAATTGACAAAGATTGTGGCTGTGTAAAAATATGTTAATTTAATGTTTGTTGCTTAAAAAGTTAAAGAATTCATAATTACATACAAAAAATATAATTCAAAATGAATAAAAAGTTACAAAAATGTTCTCTTCTGTAAACTGACTTGAGCAGCAATGTAAAATGATTGTTTGTTTTGTGTATTTACTCGCAGAGGCTATTTTAGTATCTGTAGAAAAATATTTTCCTCTGGCAATCTGCCTCGAATATTTTAATTTTGAGATATTATTATGTAGAACATGTGTACGGTATTGTGTGTGTGTGTGTGTATAGTTCAAAAAAATTGGATAGATGTTGTGTTTTGAACGTGACATATGGTGTGGATTATGATTTAATACGTGTGCACCTATGTTATCATAATATGGAATAATTTAATGAATGTTTTGATGCAGGTGACTAATAAAATAAAGACTGTCCGCCTCCGTAGTGTAATGGTCAGCACGCTCGGCTACCGTTCTGGAAGTCCCGGGTTCGATTCCCAGGGGGGGTCAAATAAATATAAGTGATTTTTTCACTGTAATATTTATTCAATATTACCCTGGACTGGTACCTGAAGCGGAGGGCTGATCACCTTTCCTTCATGTGTATATGATCGAGATAACACTGCGTTTATATGAAGCAGTGCCCTATGCACCATTGGGGTGCGGTAAGGGTTTATTAATAAAATAATGTATAACTAGTAATACTGTCCGTCTCCGTAGTGTAATGGTCAGCACGCTCGGCTACCGTTCTAGAGGTCCCAGGTTCGATTCGCAGGGGGGATAATAAATATAAGCGTTTTTTTAAACTTTATTATTTATTTAATATTACCCTGGACTGGTATCTACACCGGAGAACTGATCACATTTTCCTTAATGTCGAAACGGTCAAAATAACACTGCGATTATATAATGCAGTGCCCTATGCACCATTGGTGTGAGAATAAGGGTTATTAGAAGAAGGAGAGTAATACTGTTGCATACGATTTCAAACTTGGTGCGAAAAAAATATAGTATACAGTAAGTTATTTAAATTTCTTTTCAAAACGTTAAAACAATGTAGAAACATTCCCATTTTATTTTTTTAACTAAACATCCATCATACATTTTTTTCTGGCTAACTGGCTAACTAACCATCATGCTGCAGGGGAAGGCAGAGAGAATAGAACGTCACACTACTCTGTCTTTGCAAACATTCTTCACATGTTCCATATTCATGAATCTCCTCATAAATACCCGACGATTATTTCAACTCCTGACCTGACCGCTATAATAAATACTATTAACACAGATAAATAATGTAAAGATATAATTAATTAATATGCGTACATTTGTATTGTATCCAATATATATACTTAATTTATTTAAGACAATTATTTATAAAAATTAAACAATAAATAAGGTTTTTAAAATAAAAATGAAAATGGTATGAAATTAGTTTAAACAATAAAAATGAAAATGGTATTTTCTGGCGTTTCTCATGTGTGTGATTATAATCCAGGATTGGGACCTCACATACTAATAAAAGAGTTTCGGCTCAATAAAAAGCTTCTTATCATCTCACCAATAGATGTCTCTAGTGAAGTTTAGTGATTCAAGAATAATGTTTCAAAGTTGGTTCATATATACTTATAGAACATCCAAAAATTTGAGTAGTGTGGTTGTCAATAATGGGTAGAATTGGCGAATATTACACGTGTGTAAAGTGATCACTTAAACCAGCCTATGACGGTCGTCAGCCCCGTAAATGCCCAGACTTCCATATTCTTCTTCATCTTTGTTGAGATGTCAAAAAATAAAATAAATAAAGGTTACCAAGCAGTTTATTTCTGTATACTAACCGAACTAAATATTTATACTATTTTTTAACAAAAAAATCATAAAATTGATTCGTAACTTTGTGGTAATATCTATCTATTTAAAATTTCAGTTTTAATTATGGTATGACTTCCAGAAAATTCAAAACAATAATCAGAGAACACGAATTATTTTAAAGAATCAATAAATTTTCACAGTTTTCTAACCATTTAATAGATAGTGTTCATGAATATACCAATAACAATGTAGAAAAATTATTTTGAGAAATAAAAAGACTTTGTTTTTATTAACAACCAACTAGTTTCGGCAACAACCTGTTGCCCTCTTCAGGGTTTAATTTTTGACTTGGTTGTTAGTAAAAATGTGAGTGGATCAAAAAAAAAAGTATTATTATTTCTCAAAATAATATATCACTGTGATCCACAAAGTTAATGCTTTCAATATTCAAAACATAACGTAGAAACCCTCATTTTTTTTAAATAAAAATTAACAGCAACATTTTGTCACAATAGAAATTCATAAAAATATAAATACATAATAAAAACCCATAATTAACAATAAAACAACGGCTTAAGTCTCCCTCCTATTGTCTATGTCCCCACTAAAATAATAATAATAATAAGAAACAGCTCTTGCCTTTTATTCATCCTTCAACGTCCCAATGACACAACTCTAAAATTTAGACTTAGCTTCGCAAAAAGTGTTTTAAAATGATGCGGGATGCATCGAAACATGTGTCACAATACAGATTTTAAGAAAAAGTGGTATTTAACAAGTAAAACTTAATTTCCAAAGAAAAGTCCATTACAGTACTTGATGTACCTATCTGTGTTTCGTATAGCAATTACAATAATAGATTTTTGAAGTTACCACCTACGCACGATAACACAGAAACACTTATAATTATATTCACGGACTCATTATGACTATCAATTTTCCGTGATTAAATTAATGACTATTTATTATTAGTATAATTAATGACTTTGATACAACACAACATGAACACGTTCTGTGAACAATGACAATTCGCATATTGATTAATAAAATTAAAGACGAAGCAATATTTACTATATTTTCGATAGTTGAACGAAGATAAAATGAATATGACAAAAGTGAAATTAAATTGAACATAAAACCCATGAAGATATAAATATCGATATATGATTGCCAATTTTTTCTAAAATGAAAGCAATATATATACGCAATGTATACAAGCTGTACCCAGTCGCGGTGTCTGGTCAATTAAAAAATAAAGAAAATAGAAAGCAAACATTTCTAATATGTAAGAAACCGAGAAACAATAATGGAATAAAGGACAGTTTCTGTCGAGAAGTATACTGTCCGCCGTGAACAATGTTATGTATTGCGTCATTTGATGTTCATTTCAACAGAAGACGCTGCCATTTCGGTCAAAACATTATTCTTCAAAAAAGCATGTCACTGTAGTAGATAAAGACACATCGGGTCCAGGGATATAAATAGTGAGATTCTTTAAGAAGTAAAAAAAAATTTGGAGATATCCGAGAACCATAGAAGTTTAATGGTAACAATTTGTATGTAGGTAAATAAATACTTTTGACAAATTATTCGAGATATTATGACCACTTCATATACATTACTTTGATGGAATTGAGACCACGAAATTGGATTTATTCTGTAAACGTCCAAAAATAATTAGCGAACAAAGGCGAGCATGTACAATACATACATATTAACATATAAATACAAGAATACGAAAAAGACATTTGACATAAAGTTAAATTTGGTGGGATTACTGACCAGCAGTGGTCATTGGTCACTGTGTTTCTTGAACACATTAATTTATTCGCGTGACAATAAAGTATTTTAATAAATCTTGGTTGGTACACAAAACATTTATTTCATGACAAGATACATTCATATCGTTGTTATTTATTAACAATAAAATAAGAAATAATCCATTTAAAAAATATATTTTCCATGTGAAGCTTAAAACCAATAAAACTCCAATTAAATTTTTACATTTATTTTATTAATGCAGTTCCACTTAAATACGTCAGTAGTTTATTTATTTTTAATTTCATTAATCGATTCGGCAGTCACTCTGTGGTAAAATCTATATTTTATATGTTGAAGTTTTACCTTGGTAAATACCACTATTTAAAAAAACTATTTTGATACGTGTTTTGATGAATCTTATGAATCCACATTTTTTATATAATAATATATTTGTTTTTAAATAATTACATATTAAAATAATTGTATTCTCATTATCTGATCAGCATAGTTTTGTATGTATCCATTGTAATTTAAGGTCTACTTGACATATATTACTATTTATAATAAAATAGTGGTATTAACGTAAAAAATAAATGTGATTTATACTTGAAGCACTAACATTGTGATTTTCCATTTTATAATAAAAATGTTACTTTGTTTAAATATCATTATAAATACAATATATTTATAGTGATTTTAAAACAAAGTTACATTTTAATTATAAAAATATTGTAAATGTATTCCCTGTACAGGATCTCCTAGTAAGGATATATAAAAAATCAATAATCGTTTGTGCAATAATTATTTCATGAATAAAATAAATAAAACGAATATATTTATAAAAACTGTTTTGATTGTTAGTATTTTTGAGGATGTTTTTTCCAGATACTTTGTGGCATATTTTATGAACTTTATGAAACTAAACAACTTTGTTTTAACCACTTTTTTATTATAAGTACCCACACTTTAACCTACCGGTTTCAACAAGAACCTTGTTATCATCAGAACTTAATAAACCCCGATGGTGACAATGTTCTTGTTGAAACCGGTAGGTTAAAGTGTACTTATAATAAAAAAAGTAGTTAAAACAAAGTTGTTCAATTTTATAATTTTTTTAATAAAAAAACGTATTTCCGTGTTACCTCGACTTTTCGTAAAGGTTTTTTTTCCCGCAAAATCTCTTATGTAACTTAATTGTCCCTGAGAAGGTATGTCAATAATTCATTGCTAAATAACCTCAAGACAAGGTGGATTAACCATGAATTTACTACACAAATCTTTAGTATTTTTTCCATTAATGACAATGAATCAATGAATACAACCTCATACAATGCTACTTCTAAAGTCATCAATGATGCCTTTTTTATTACGGTATTTTCAATGTTCAGTCGTCATCTTCACTACGCCTACGGCCCAACGATGCAAATCACCGACAGTTACCGGAATTTAGGTTTTTTCCAATTGGTACGGGAAGGAACAGCTACCATAACGAGGTTCTTCCGTGTTCAGGTAGGTTTCTAGTTGCTGCGAGGGCGTATCCCCGAACTAAGTGCAGAAAAATCTCCATCACACTGACCTCAATCATCCGGATTTCCGTTTACCCCGTTTTCTTTCAACATATCGAGCCGAAATGCATACATATAGCTTACGTTATATTGAGAACATAATAATTATACACACCCAAAGTTAATAATTAACATTTAATGAAATGATTAACATTCTTCATTTTGTGTCCAAATACTTGTTCACAAATGTGGGTTTTTTCAGTAGGTAAGGAGTTATTTTTTATTAAAAAAAATTAAACACCTGAATATACCACACTAATGAGTTTTATTTATATATCCAACTAGTTTCGAATATTACAGATGTTTTCATCTTCTGGTAAAAATTAAAACTAAAATAATAAAAATTTTACCAGAAAATGAAAACATCTCTAAGTTTTCGAAACTAGTCGTACATGTAAATAAAACTCATAAAAGTGGTATATTCAAGTGTTTAATTTAAAAAAATTAGCATGTCATTCCACAAAGTTAATACCGAATCAATAAATAATGTTATTTTTTACATTTTGACATCTCAGAATAGATGAATATGCAATAAGTCCAAATATTTATAAGACTTATGAGGCCTGATATAAGCAGGTAACCTAACCTTACCTAACCAGCCTATGACAGACCATAAGCCTTATAAATACCCAGAAACCATATTCTTCTTCATTTATGCTGCGTTTACCTTCGACTTTGCCTCGAAATAAAATGAAAATTTAGATTTATTAATTATGCAGTTATTTTATTTATGGATGTGAATATCTTTTCAATTTTTAATTTAGATTACACAACACCACTTTTCTATCACTTTAATACCACTATTATCTATGAAGTAGAATTTAAATAATAAAAAAATAAAAATAACTAAGTATTTAACTACCCTTATAAAATTACCAAATTACTGTGGTCCATTCATAATTTTTTTATTGAATTTTGTTTTTACAAAACACATATTTAAATAATGGAAAATAGTTTGTAAATAAACAAAACATTTCAAATATAACGTTTCTACCTCTCTAATAAAGTAGATACTTGTGTTTAGAGAGGGAGTTCGTTTTACAATTATTTTTAATTGTAAAACAAACTCCCTCTCTAATTGTATCTATAACATTTCTTTTTTCTCAAGCGTCTTAAAACTTCATATCGAACTTTTTCAACCCATGATATTTTGGGCATACTTCTATTGCACTACATTTCCAACCCTTTAATGAAAGTATTTAAGAGTTTTTTTTTTTAAATAATAGAAATTACTGGCTAAGCTGTTTTTAGAATTCGGTTAATGGCCACGGTTAATGAATTTGATGTCTCTTCTACTTACCTACGCTATATCAAGTCTGTACTTCGTGGGTGAGGCGGAACAGATTTGGATGACCTAGCTCAAGCGAAGGAGAATGGTCAAATAACACGCTAGGGTTATTAAGAGGTCAGCACTGCAATCGGACATGGCCCAAAATAATGGAAACGTCGTTTTGGCGAGTCCGTTGTGATAAGAACTCTAACTTACTAATAATGCTTTATTTACGTTACTGACTGAATAAAGTTCACAAAAACGGAGTAAATGAGTAATTTTTTGGTTTTCGAATCAATCATCACGAAAATCAAAAAAATCACAAAAAAAAACGAAATCAATTTTGTAATTTTCTAACATTTTTTTATTATTTATTTAATATACTATAGTTACATTTTTAAGTACAACATAATACAATTTCTAAACATTTATACATATGGCCAACTTATAGTTTTAGATTCGCTGTGCCTCTCCAAAAAAGAGACTGAGCTCTTGTGCTTGGAGAGGGACTTACACTCAAGGTTTAATGTTTTATATAATCAATGGTAAAATAGCCTTTTTTATATTTCTTTCAAGATTTATATGTAATGGGCATTCATTTTTTTCTTAAGAATTTTTATATCTTCTATTTTTTTAATTTCTTTAGGAAGTTTATTGAAATATTTAATTCCCAAATATTAACGTATCAACAAATTATAGATGAAGAAGAAAATGGAAGTCTGGGCATTTACGGGGCTTACGACCGTCATAGGTTGGTTTACGTGGTGAATTTACACATGTGTAACATTCATTAATTCTACCCGTGATTGTGAATTGTGAATCCTTTATGAGAATTTTCATACATTTAATCATGGAATTGACTATTTTCTGACCTGATATTGATATTGATGAATATGTATGACCTCTACAAACAATACTCATTGTCAAAATACAAATTTCAATTCAGTGCTACTAGCGTCCGGTCTAATTGGAATAAATGGAAATTAATCAAAATTCAATAAAAAAATTAAAAAGTGATATTTTTTAAACTAACCAACTAACCAACACGCCACAGGGGTTGACAGAGAGAATAGAATGCTACTCCAATCTCTATTTGCAAAGAATCTTCGCCTCTCCCACATTCATGAGACTCATCATTTATACTCGTCGATTATTCCGACTCCTGATCTGACCGAAGTCTTTGAAATAATTGATCATCCGAGTTTTCCTCGGTCTTTCTCTACTTATATTAAAAATAAAGCTCAACATATCTAGGTTTTACTTTATGACAAAGTTAAATACAAGTATCCACAGATGTCATTACTATACAAATTATATCAAACCAACTGACAAACGTCAAACGTCATCTCTTTTGAGGATAATTTGCAATGACGTTCATTTACGTCCATAAAGGGTAATATTAATAAATTAAAATTAAAAAAATAATAATAGAAAAGTGGATTGCAAAGGTGTAGCAATAGTGACTCATGATAAATTCAGGATAAATTATGAAACGAAGTGCAGTACACAGTACAGGAAAACCTCCTAAATGATTGATGTGGAAGAGCACAGGGATTTGACAGGTATCGGCACTAGACAGAATAATATCGCTAATGCATCCTACCGTGACATATCCGCCGGTGCAGCTATGATATAATATTTATCAAACTTTTACAGATATATCCGAATATCTGACATTTTTGTATCCTTGGCGAACAGGAGGCACGAGTTGGTTGTGTGCAGAGCGCACTCAGTAGCGTGATATATTAAAACGTCAACTAGGATTTATTGTCACATAAATTGATACTAACGGACATCATGTTATATCGAGTCATAAAATACAATTTAAGGCAATAAATAATCGAAAAATTAATGATATCTTGATAGTTGAAAAAGACAATTAGATAGAAGTACAAAATTATTACCATATCTTACATATAATTCAAATTATAGTTTACTTACTTCTTGAAGTCATTTAATTGAATACATATAAAAACATATAAACATATATATATATATACCACCCTGGACTGGTTGGTACCTGAAGCGGAGGGATGATCACCTTTCCTTCGGAGGGAGATCGCATTTCGACGGCATTCAGTCTACTTTCATTTTTCTTTTGCATTTGCATGCTTCACTTCCATACATTATAGCAAATCGCGTACCGTAGAACGGGGCTACTTGAACTTTAATGTGTTACTTGAGCCCAGTACAAAAAAATGAAACCTGTATTTGGTCTACAATAATGAACGTATCGTGACAATAAGTGTCACCTGTCAGAGAAACAATGAATCATGTCGATACGTTCATTATTGTAGACCAAATACAGGTCTAAACATTTATTGTACTGGGCTCAAGTAACACATCAAAGTTCAAGTACCTCGTTCTACGGTACTGAATTTTATTCGTAGTTTTGGTTATTCCAATAATAAAATAAAACGGATTCATTATGTCACTCTTCTCACTGTATTTTGTGTTATTTCTGTGCATGATTCGTGTAAAATATTAAGTATTGTTGTAACTGTGATGTTATATTTCAAATTACCATAAATATATGACCTAACTAATGTATTGTTCGTTTATTACCAGCAAACGCCCACGATATTGCAATCTCGAGTAGTACTTATTTGTACCCGTACAAAACTTTCCCTCAACGTTTTTTTTTTACACTAGTTTTACTAATAAAATAATTCTAGAGTTTTTAATTAGTTTTTCTAAAACATTCAAGAAAGTAATGCATGTTTAATCTGTAATATTAATAATGAACATAATATTTACTGTCATTTTATTTATTGTTTCGGTATTCACTTTGCGGTAAGACATGATCTAATTGTAAATGAAAACATTTGTTTTTTACCACTTGCGTTAAATTTATTTAGAATAGTTTATATTCTGACCTGAAGATGGAAGTATCTGTAGCATCTGAAACTAGTCGTTAATATAAATATAACTTAAATGGCAAAAAAGAGTTGTTTTCATTTACAATTATATTTTAGTTAAAATATTTTATTTAAATTTTACATTATTTTCTCTCTTACACATTTAAAAAATATATAAATAGTTATTATTTATTTTTATTTTTATTTAACCAGTTCAAAAGTTTTATAGATACCGTAATTATTAAATCACTGTATCGATTCATTTAACAAGTTGGGTTGATAAATCGATTTTTATTATTTATTATTTCATCACAATGATATATTACTAAGAAATAAAATATACTACAATATAATAATAAATATTATATTTAATAAAAAAAATGTTTAAAAAAGTTTGTATGGAATCTCAATGATTTTTATTTGAATAAAATAAAGGAATGTGTAAATAATCAAGAGTTAATTACAACATTTTGAGTGTGTCCAAATACTTGTTCACAAAATCGGGATTTTCTGGCGTTTCTCATGTGTGTGATTATAATCCAGGATTCGGACCTCACATACTAATGTAAGAGTTTCTGCTTAGTAAAAAGCTTCTTTACATCTCACCAATAGATGTCTCTAGTGAAGTTCTAGTGATTCAAGAACAAGGTTTCTAAATTGGTTCATATATATAGAACTTCCAAGAATTTAAGTAGTGTGGTGTCAATAATGGGTAGAATTGGTGAATGTTACACGTGTGTAAAGTGATCACTTTAACCAGCCTATGACGGTCGTCAGCCCCGTAAATGCCCAGACTTCCATATTCTTCTTCATCTTTGATGAAATGTCAAAAAATAATAAGAGTTAATCATTTGAAAATTGTAAAAATTGTTTATATTATTAATTTTCTCTCTCTTTTTTGTGTGTATATTAGGTTGAAATGATAAAAACAATTAAAATGTATGTAAAAAGAACTCCACCGACAAGACACACAAGGTGGCTTGGTGGGTCTCTGCAAAAAAATATTTTTAATACGTTTAAAATTGCTCTTTTAATAAATGTATACCATTTATGTAAATAAAAAGATAAAAAATAATTTGTTTGAATTTAACAAATATGCGATAGTAAATTATATTTCATGTTAGATAATTTTTCAATAAATATAAAGCACAGAAGATAAAAAAAGAAACGAAGAATAGAACGTTCAAACGATTTTTTTAAACAAGAAAAAAATCTGCAATTGAATATCGACGTCGCACATTTATAAAAAAATATAGATTATTAGTGTTTCACTAGCATATTAATGGAGAAAGTAAAACTAGATTTGCACTCATTGTTAGTAAAACGTGGTCGTATAATTTTGCACGTGTATTTCACAACAAACTTTACTTATACCGGATTGCGAAACAACGAACAAAAGTGCATAAGTATCTTATGGGTAGGGGTAAATTTCAATGCATTATACAAATTGCATTCAAGAAAAGGACATCCTTCTGACCCTTATCCGCATTCGGAACGATGCGTCGTCAACAATACAACTGCGTCAAGGCACATAATAGCAGCAATGGCTATTGCACTCGGGGTTACATACCCGTACTCATACAAGCTTATGAAAGCTTTCGCAAAGGTGTGCAAGTCCCAAAAAATTATATATTTTTGCGTGTGTATTTATACATGTGAATTATATGATAAAATAACAACAATGTAATTTTTCCACGCGAATTTTATTTGACCAGGAACCGGGTTTCGTCGTAACCGACATCATCAGACTGGGTTTCTATAAAATGCAGTTCCACCAAGAAATGTTGATACGAATTTAAAAAAAAAAACATAACTAACTAACTCACTAACCATCAAGCCGCTTTACAGCAGGGGTATGCAGAGAGAATCGAACGCCACACCACTCTGTCTTTGCAAACATTCTTCGCCTCTTCTACATTCATGCATCTCCTCATACATACCCGACGATTATTACGACTCCTCACCCGGCCTCTTTCAAGTATTGTCAAAAAAAAAACAAATGAAATATGTATTTGCATATTGTCCCCATCCGTAGTGTAACGGTAAGTGCGTTTGGCTACCGTGATGGAGGTCCTAGGTTCGGTTCAAAGAAGGCTATCCTTTGATGAAAATAAAAATAAGTGATTTTCATTTTCATATATTTTCAATATCACCCAGAATTGGAAGAAACGCAGAAGTGATCACTCTGCCTTCACGCAATTGACGTTCAAGATACAAATGCGGTAATATGTATATACACACACACATATATATACATATATATAAATATATATATATATATATATATATATATATATATATATATATATATATATATATATATATATATATATATATATATATATATATATATATATATATATATATATATATATAGGTATGTTTGTATGACAAACCTGTTTCAGGGTTTTAATCTAGCCAATGATACCTTTATTGTATTTTTAATGCTTAAATATGTAATTACGGAAAATAAATCATACGAGCATGAGCCGATTAGATATAATAATTATTACCCTTACTCGCATGTCGTGTCGTGTTTTCGTTCATGATATTCATACTAGTTATCTATACGACTCAAAGCCTTTCGCACTTATTAATTTAATTACGCATATCACCCGTGTAGCTAGATGGTTGATTTAACCCGAAAAGTTCAATTCTGAGAAAAGTAATTATTTATTCTAATATTGTATGTAAGGAATTTGGGTTTGTTGGTGACACAGTTGTGACACAGTGGTGACAACAACATCCCGCATTGTCTGGCAAGGGGCTTTCTAGATTAGTCTCTCCTTGAAAACAGTCACTCTCTTAGAGCAACCTAGTAAGTAATACATAGTTTAGTTTAATAAAAAGATAAATATTTGTGTTTTTTTTTTAATTTCCAACTACATACGCCTCATAAATAAGTTTAACCGTTCTTTCCTCACTCATACGTTCCAGATGTCCAAACCATCTCAACACACCTTTCATAATTTTATCAATCTATCAAAATTCATACCAACGTACGAAAGGAATCTACAACAGTGCAACTTCCAAAATTAATGCAATATGGATGTTCAATAATGGGCAAAATAGTTAACGTTACACAAGTAAATAAAATCTATCTTCTTTCTCAGTTGAAATAAATAGAAAAAATATTTATTTAATAATCTATTTTTTGTGATCCGGAAAATAAAGCATAACGCAATTGATGCGTTCTGAAATTGAGCTCAAGTTCACGTTGAACGTAGTTGATGTAAAGAAACCGGTTTTAAATACAAGTTTATGTAAAATACTGTAATTTACTAGTGCTTACTCGTACATAAGCATTTATACTCCGCCAAATACAGACTAGGTTTTTCAAGACACTACCAAGGTCAATGATGGATTACAAAAATTGGATTAAATAATGCATGCGCTATGATAATACCGCCTTTCGTAAAGAAGACTACATGCGAAAACACGAAAATGCAATTTTTACACGTTTTTTGAACGGTTTCAGAATAACACGATGGAAATTTTATTTATTGTTTCGGCATTAACTTTGTGGTAAGACATGTTACAATGATTAAAGAAAACACTTGCTTTTTACCACTTGAGTTTTATTATAGACTACATGTTTCAGAAGTTAAGCTTCCATCATTCAGGTCTGTATAATAATATATTATTATAAAGACCTGAATGATGGAAGTTTAACTTCTGAAACATGTAGTCTATAATAAAACTCAAGTGGTAAAAAACAAGTGTTTTCTTTAATCATTGTAACACGATGGAAAAACGAGAAAAAAACGATAATTTATTTAACAGTACTTAAGGCCTAGTATTCGTTAAGTCGCAACTTTATTTTCTATAAAACCATGTAATGGTGTATTATTGATACTCTTTCAATTTCCAATTTAACTTTGGTATGATCTGGATTTTTTTAATATCCCAAATACCTTAAAACCCACAAAAATTCATGTATTTTTCAAGGAATGGAAACAAATATAGAATATTCATGTATTAATTTTAAATCAAATTTAGATTTTTTAAGTCTACTAAGTTGTATTTTATTAACAAAAACACATAAAAAATTATTGTATTGTGACAATTGTTTCGCCTTGTTAGAGCATTATCAAACATTCTTTTGATAATGCCCTAACAAGGCGAAACAATTGTCACAATATAATATTTTTTTTATCTGTTTTTGTTAGTAAAATACAACTTAGTAGACTCAAAAAATCTGTGTTTGATTTAAAATTAATACATAAATTAAAATGGAGTTCTACAAATTAAACGCCATATCAATAAATAAAATACTCATTTTAGAGGATTGTTTTATGGTAAGATTGTAAAGATGGGGAAAGTACATGTTAAATACACGAAATTTTAAATAATCGACACGTTATTTCATATATGAGTTCTTGGCAAGATCTATGGTTGAGCTGAGTAAGTTTTACTTTATGTAGCCTTATGAAAATGTAGGTATGTAAGATTCTTCTATAAATACCCAAATTTCGAACCCACTCTACCACAATTTGATACCTATTTCTAATAATGAGCCGTTTAGAATCACAGAAATAGCACGAAAATAAAATATTTGAGTAAATAATAAAAAAAAAACAAAAAATTATTTAAAAAAAAAAAAATCAGGATTAATATTTTTTAAAAAATAAAGCATATTAGATATTTGTGATTATCCTTAAAATCAATTCAAAAATTCCAAACAAAGCAATAATAATAAACACAAATCCAATTCGATGCGGAAAATTTACTGTATTTTTTCGCAAAAACTGTGACATTTTAGACAATAGCATCGATAAACAATATGTCGTTGTTGTAATTTGGCAATTAAAACGTGTCACTGTGTTGCCAATTGACGTAGGTACTAGATTGTGCACAAAAGTTTGTTCAGTAATTATCAATCAAATGTACCCGATTAAGATAATAATCTGGGAAATAACGGCGTAAAAATATTTCCTTATTGTTGAATAAATTATTTATTATAATAAATGAATAAATATTTCAATGTGCCGGAACTAAAAGTAATGAACACGAAATAGAATACTAATAATATTTATATCGATAATAGACACAAACAGAAAAGAAACGTTAAAAAGGTAAAATGAGTTATTAGCTACGTACTTAAATAAGCGTGTATTTAGGGCACCTACTTCCTACATCTAAAAAAATATTAATTTGGATGAATTTTAAATAGCCACGAATCCTTTTTTTGTATTAACAACTTTTTAAAATTTTAAATTATATATCAAACAAAAAATCCTAGCGTTATATCAACTATATAATTTTATTGTTGTATGATTTTTTAACGAACACCTAATTGCCCTCCTATATACGTGAAGTAATGAAAAAAAGTGTTTTTAACGATCGTTAATTGATAGAATGGAAAAAATATTTCCTGTAAAAGTAAGGTACTAATTTTTGAGGTAAAATTTCACTTGGTACATACAACTAATTTAAAAAATATATTATGACACGTGTTTTGATAAATTCCACGTCATTTTCAAACACCATCAGTGATACAGAATGCTTCACAATAGATTTCAAGAAATTTTGGTATTTACTGTGAATTTTTTTATTTAAAAATGTATGGATGTTACTACAAAGTGACTGTTGAATCAATTGATGATATTAAAATACTACAGTAAGGGAGATTTTTCCAAGATATGTAAGTAATCTATTTATTTATTGATTCGACATTAACTTTGTGGAATGACATGTTGATTTTATTACAAAAATTAAACACTTGTATAATTAAATCATTAAGTGGTATTATACAAGTGTTTAATTATATATATATATATATATATATATATATATATATATATATATATATATATATATATATATATATATATATATATATATATATATATATATATATATATATATATATATATATATATATATATATATATATATATATATATATATATATATATATATATATATATATATATATATATATATATATATATATATATATATATATATATATATATATATATATATTGTGACAGTGACTGTTGAATCAATTGATGATATTAAAATACTACAGTAAGGGAGATTTTTCCAAGATATGTAAGTAATCTATTTATTTATTGATTCGACATTAACTTTGTGGAATGACATGTTGATTTTATTACAAAAATTAAACACTTGTATAATTAAATCATTAAGTGGTATTATACAAGTGTTTAATTATATATATATATATATATATATATATATATATATATATATATATATATATATATATATATATATATATATATATATATATATATATATATATATATATATATATATATATATATATATATATATATATATATATATATATATATATATATATATATATATATATATATATATATATATATATATATATATATATATATATATATATATATATATATATATATATATATATATATATATATATATATATATATATATATATATATATATATATATATATATATATATATATATATATATATATATATATATATATATATATATATATATATATATATATATATATTTAAAATCTATCCGCTTATCATCTGATTCCGAATCTATAGTATAGATTTTATCTCCCTGTTTATTGACAATAGTGTCACGAAATGATAATAATATAAAAGAGTACGTATGCCAAATGATCAAGAGTGAAGGATATCAAAAATATAAAAAACAAAAATAACAAATATTTTTACTTGAAAATAAGTTGGTTGTAACAAAAACGTACAACCATACGCAGAAGTTTATTACAAAATAAATACAAATACAAATGTTAATATTATTGACCCTTCTAGTCCAACGTACTGCAACCACACACAGTGGTATTTTTCTTTCAAAACCATTGACAATATTACCATAATAATAATCCCTCAAACAAAAATTAACATCAATATGTTTTTCACATACATTCAAGCTGTGTATACAGAAAACCGAACAACGAAATTTTCGTAGGTACTTTATTTATTTCTTTAATATTTACTCATTGCCTTGGAAACTTAATTTATAACTATTTATTCACTGTGCAAATTCATGACCGGGTCTAATTCAACAATATGACTGGCTTATTAGCATATTATTTGTTAAAGAAAACACAGAAAGCAAATAATGCTAATTTTTATGCAAAGTTCACATGTGCGATGTTACTACAATAGTTTATTATTGAATATTCAATATTAAGGGGGTAAAGTGACATTTTTTCAATAATAAAAGGCGAATCAAAGTCTTCACAAAACATAAAAAAATAAAATTGATTACGAACATGTGTATGTAATTAAAGAATATTAACCAGGAATAAAACTCAAATATCTTCTTCTTCTAACCCTTATCCATACCCAAAGGTGCATAGGGCACTGCATCGTATTGACGCTGTGTTCTTTTGATCGTTACTTACATGAAGGCAAGGTGATCACTCAAGCTTCAGGGAGCAGTCCTGGGTATTAGAAAATAAATATTACAGTGTTAAATCCCTTATATTTATTTTCACCCGCCCCCCCCCCCCCCCTGGGAATCGAACCCGGGACCTCCAGCATGGTAGCTCAACACGCTTACAATTATACCACAGAGGCGGACGTTTAATCAACCAAAATATTTAAAACGAGTATCTAATACACCATATTTAAGTCATTTTAATGGAAAAGTACTAGAAATAGTAGAGTTACAAGTATCAAGATACGTTGGTAAACAATGATCAAAAATCAGAACCAGAAACAATGCATCGAAACGGAGATAGTGTTTATAAAATGAGACGAGTACTATGCAATCGGAATATTAACATAGAATTGAGATGCCGAGTCCTGAATACATATATTTGGTTAATATTAACTTATGGATATGTGGCCTGGACTCTCCAAGGCAATAAAAAAATACAGGTTATGATGATCTATTTCACAGGATTTTTAACTTATCTTGGATGGAATTAACGATGAACTTAGAGGCTTTTTTAGATGGGAATTGCATTTATTATTTTCCTTGCTTATTATGTACAAGGTTTATAGATCATTTAGTGGATATTTGTTTCTTCTAACTAAATAAATATGTATTATTTTTTGACATCTCATCAAAGATGAAGAAGAATATGGAAGTCTGGGCATTTACGGAGCTGATGACCGTCATAGGCTGGTTTAAGTGATCACTTTACACACGTGTAACATTCACAAATTCTACACAACCACACTACTCAAATTCTTGGAAGTTCTATATACTTATATGATCTTTCTTCTTAAGTTCAAGAATTTGAGTAGTGTGGTTGTCAAAAATGGGTAGAATTGGGGAATGTTACAGGTGTGTAAAGTGATCACTTTAACCAGACTATGACGGTCGTCAGCCCCGTAAATGCCCAGACTTCCATATTCTTCTTCACCTTTAATGAAATGTAAAACCATAATATGTAAATAACTCTTGTAATAGGAGATAATCCAGATTTTGTGAACAAGTATTTGGACACACTCAAAATGTTTTAAATAAAGATGTTTTATTTAAATCTGTGTTGGGAACAGGAGGGATTAAGAACGTAGAGGCTCATTATCTCTAGGGAATAATGACGGAAAAGGTGAAGGGTAGAAGAGATCAAGTAGGAGTAGTGCTACCGCGGTTAGTGTGGCGAACTTTGAGCCGGAGGCTCTAGGTTCGATCCCCACCCTGTCACAAAAACGTTCCTATTTTCAAACGTATGCCTGAGCGGTGTGTGATTGAATTTAATAATGATGATAAAAATTATAATTTTGGAAATTTTAAATAGTGCCATTTAACAAAAAATACTACATCAAGGGCGCATCACTGTGATATTTTGTGATACATCGTTTATTCAAGGACAAAATAATTACAAATCTTAAATCGAAGGTTTAACATTAAAAAAAATTGTGGGTATAGAATTTCATTATATTGGAATCAATAGTTATATGTGTGTGTGTACAATAAATACGTAGGATGAGTTCATAAAACAAAATTTACTTTATTTAGAAGTCACATGTCTTAGTGCCCTTAAAAGTAATCACCTCCCCGACGCACACACTTATCTCAATGGGGTATCCACTTTTGGAAACAGTCCTGGAACTCTTCTTTGCGATGTCCTTCAGCTTCTTTGTCGCTTTTGCCTTAATCTCGGAAATCGTCATAAGTCTGACGTCAGTCTACGTATTTATTGAACAAGCCATGTATATACAAATAAGTGTAAGAGAGTATGTATCTGTATGTTGTCTACTCGTACTAATATTCATATTAGTATAATTATATAATATCATATTTACAATTTTAAGTACGTCAGAAAAGATGGTAGTATAAAAGTAATGACTATTTTTATTTCATTCAGCTAATGAAACAATTATTTTAACGATTCACGACAGAGGATATTTTTAGAATATTAAATGTATTTTTATATTGATCGAATGACGAATGCGAAAAAATCGGGGGTTATTGAAAAACAAAAGTGTGATGTTGCGAAATGATGATGAAATGTAACGCAACATCCGAGTGTCACACCTGACAAGCTGCACGTATTGTGTTAAATATAGATTAGAGAAGCGATTGTCAACCTGTGGTATGCATTCCACCGGTGTTACGCGAGTGGATAGTTGGTGGAACGGAAAAAATAATCAGTGATGGAGGACATTAAAAGTAAAAAAATCAGATATAAAAATATCATTTAAAGTATTATTTTATACAAATAATTTCATTTAATGATACGTTATTTCATTTCTTCAATTTTACAGTCGTAAAAATGCATAAATTTGCGAATGATGCGATTTACCGTGGATTTGTTAAAATTTGGAGAAGCTTTTTTTTTAGATGGGAATTGCATTTATTATTTACCTCGCTTATTATGTACAAGGTTTATAGATCATTTAGTAAATTTTTGTTTAACAAGTTTGAACGATTATTTTTTGACATCTCATCAAAGATGAAGAAGAATATGGAAGTCTGGGCATTTACGGGGCTGACGACCGTCATAGGCTAGTACCACTTTACACACGTGTAACATTCACCAATTCTACCCATTATTGACGACCACACTACTCAAATTCTTGGAAGTTCTATATATGAACCAATTTAGAAACCTTGTTCTTGAATCACTAGAGACATCTATTGGTGAGATGAAAATATAATATAATATTCTTCTTCATCTTTGATGAGGTGTCAAAAAATAATATGAAAAATAACTCATATAATTGGAGATAATCCAGATTTGTTAACAAATATTAGGACACACTCAAAATGTAGTTTGAACAAATTCTGGTGTTTCATTTTTAGGTATCAAAAACGAAAAGCAATCGGAACACCTTTACTACCAAGTAATACGCAAACTAAAAAAGGTTGGGAAACGCTGGATTACAGCTTTCTGTCGATTGCGTTTCCATTGTTCGCTGCAGAGATAAGAGACTAAAGTGAGCCGTTGAAAATCCGTCAGACGTCACAATAGACAATTTCACGGAAATCCCTGCTCGAGAAATCAGCACAGCTTCATTAAATAATCGGACTTGTTGCGAATCTTATTAATAATTTATCGCGCCTTGTCATTGAATGTCACTCGGGTGGTGTTATATTATTGACAGGTGTAATCATTGACAGGTGTAATCATTGACACGTGTTGCCATTGTGAAAAAAGAATAATGAAAAACAGAGATTTCCCCACGTAAGTGACATTTCATTCATAATTTAAACAATATACATACATATGCTACAAGTATATTTTCTTTGCTATACATAGTAAAAGTGGTGATTTAAAAAAAAATAATTACCCAAAAATATTATATCGTCGAATCGCCTAATCGATATAAATAAAAATGTTGTAAAAAAGTAAGAATGTTTGTTCAAAATCTTAAATCTTCAAAACTTGATCATCTTTTAACATAATGTTTCATTCAAATACTCGTGTTTTTTTAACGGGTTTTAAGGTGTTTTCACCTGTGAAAAACTTTTTTTTTTTAACAGCATTTTTGACAGCAATGGCAGCGCTATCTGTTGAAAGAACCAGCAGCACACGCAATACTAAACGTTACTCATGGCGGATAGCGCGTTTCTCGGCCGCTAAAATATTGTTTACCCACAAGCATTTTGATTAAACAAATTAGAAATGTACGCTTTATATTATTCTATTCTTTTAACCAGATTGAGCCACACCACAACTGGCTGGGTACAGCTGATATAATATAATTTGAATCGATAATTTACATAGTTAATAAATTAGTACTTCATTTTATCAAATTAGGTCCAACGTCCGCCTCCGTAGTGTAATGGTCAGCACGCTCGGCTACCGTTCTGGAGGTCCCGGGTTCGATTCCCAGGGGGGCTTAATAAATATAAGTGATTTTTTCACTGTAATATTTATTCAATATTACCCTGGACTAGTACCTGAAGCGGAGGGCTGATCACCTTTCCTTCATGTGTAAACGATCAAGATAACACTGCGTTTATATAAAGCAGTGCCCTATGCACCATTAGGGTGCGGATAAGGGTATTATTATTATTATTACGTTCAACCTAATTTCATCCTTTGTTGGAAAATTTTAATACGAAATACAATCATTAATTAATGTATCGATTTTACTTTCAAATTGCGAAAATAACATTATTCTTCATTTCACTCATAAAAAGTAGCAATAGTAACCTATTTGGCTCTCCGGGAAATTATCACGTTTTATTGTCCACATGTGTTACGGTTTCACTCAAATTTCCGCGAAAGCCTAGAAAAGTGGCATAAAATATGAGTTAGCGAAAGGAAGCCGAGACAATACAATAATAGAAGCATTGTTGTGCGCCGGTATTTTCCACGAAAATCATTTCCCTAATTTTATTTCACAAAAGGGTTGCCAAATGTAGACCGAATCTAACAATATGTCGGAGTTTAAAATTCAATCACAATTACCCTAACGACAGCCAATTTTCCCAAATATTATCATTACCTACTGATGTTTTGTGTTTGCCAATATTTCATAATGCTTATCTGAAATAGTAATCTCGATTTTTTTGTAATATCATAAAATTCTTACAATTTTTTCATATACTCGTGTGTTAAAAACAATTGAAATATAAATAAAGATACGATATTTAAAATGTATTTTAAAATATAATATATTTTTGTCTAAACAATATGTTCCAACTATAAAGATTATATTTTGAATGTTTTTCGCAGATTTTTTGCGGCACATTTTATAAGCTTTATAAAATTAAAATAAAAACTTTGCTTTAACCACTTTTTATTGGTACACTTTTTCCAACCGGTTTCGACAAGAACCTTGTTATTATCAGGGTTTATGTACTAATTCTAAAACATTGAAATACTCATAGTTAGGTTATAGTTAATTACCCTTCCATTACGATACCGAAAACTTCCACGCACTCCATACACCATATAAAAATATATATTTAAAAAAAGTGATTTAAAAAACGGGAAAAAACTCCTAAATGACGAAATATGCTTAGCTAGGGAAAGATTATACTTAGCTAGGGAAAATATGTAGTTGATTTTAGTTTAAGCAAATAAAAACCTATCAGCAAAAGCTAAGCTAGCAGTACATAACAGAGTCCTGATAACTACTTTTATATTTGCAAGTGAAGCATGGAGTTAGCAAGAAAATAATTCAAGAATACTTAATGCAGTCGAAATGGGATCACTCAGACGAACGTGTATGATAGATGTTCGAAAGGTGAAAAAAACATACAGATACAATTTTAAGAAGGTATGTTCAGACGATTTGGGCGGGTGGAACGAATGAGTGAAGGCAGAACAGTTAATCAAATTTATGAAAGCGAGTGTAGTTGAAAATAGGAGCAGACGAAGACTGACGATGATCAAGTGTGTCAAATACTTTAAAGTGGTCAGGGCAGGAGTTTGAACAATTGTGGGTACGTATGAGGAGATGCATGAATATGGAAGAGGCGAAGATTGTTTGTAAAAGACATAGTAGTTTGGTATTCTATTCTCTCTGCCTCAACCTGAATTTCAAATTTGTTAAAAATAATGGATTTAAAAAATGGGAAGGAACAGTTACAAGAGTTGGTGTATGATACAACTTTATATTGTATTTGAAATGTTATTTTATAAAACTTCATACATTAATGATATAGATTCTACTTTATTTTGTTTTAATTTATTTTTGTTTTGTGTAACTATGGATTTTTTTATTTCTTATTTTCTTAGAGCATTTTACAAGTTTTAAAATACGAGTATTTTTTAAAATAAGATTTCTAAGTATTCATATTTCTAGACACTACTAAGACTAAAAAACTTTATTTTATAATAAGTTATTGCAGCCTAACTCAGAGCAGGTTTTATTAATTATACCTAGTAAGGACAGACAGTGTCTATTACAAAAATCTCATACATAACACAAAACTAAATATAAATAACAAAAAAATAAAATAATAAAGTCAACAAAACCGAAGTAAAACAATTAAAAGAAGTTAGAGGAGTTAATACAAAAAAAAATCAAATTAACTTTGGAAATATATGATGATTCTTATTTTTTTTATTGTTTCGGCATTTACTTTGTGGTTAGACATGTTAAAATGATTAAGGATCACTTATTTTTATACCACTTGAGTTTATTAATGACTACTAATTTCGGAAGCTAAACTTCCATCGTCAGGTCTGAATAATTACTTGAATATAAAATAATAAAAAAAACTGTTCTATAAATAAGGAGAGGGGTAAGTTAGGGGGTGTTGATGATTTTTAAATGGAAAGAGTGGTCATGTTATAAAAAGGAATAGAACAAGGAAATGACACTTTAAAAGTACAGTTAGATTGCGTTTCGATTTAATTTTCTTAGTAAATTTCGCTTGATTACGCTACATTATGTAGGTTCATACTACACGCTATTCCCACATACGAAATTACATAATTCGTAATATCTACTTTTATTAGGTTACACGAGATAAAATAATAATAAAAAGCTCTTCCGATCATATAAATACGTTATCGTTCTCTTTTGTTACTCATCTTCAAACTGTGTACATTTCCACAGATGAAAATAATGTGAATACCATAGAAATTATTATGAATCACATTGTTACAGTACACATCCGGTGCTTTGGTTTTTTTAACTTTCGATTTTCACATGAAACGGTTTTTATACGGTGTAGCGATATGAATGTAAAGTAAGCCAATAGGATTAACGGAAAAACACATATCGTGATAAGAGGTCTAGACTAGGCAATAAACCCACTAGGAAAATCGTTCGCAAAAGGATAATATGTACAGATTTTTTTACATTCACTACATAGTTAGTTACCTACGTGGTTAAACATTTTATCTTACGATACATAAGTAAGCACACAATGACAGTGTTTTCTTAATATTGTTTTAGTGACTGCTCGCGAAAAATCACTAGAATTCTTGTTCATTAAATAAACAACACCACAACATACTCCGGCGATAATGAAGATTTTATTTAATTTAATATTAGTTACATAGATGTGTACTTATATTTTTTATCGTTAGGGAATTTCCATTTGAACTAGAAAAACAAACTAAGAATTCCAAGGCAATTTGGATCAGTCTTTCTAATCTAAACATTCATATTACCTAAAACTAACTAACTCACCATCACGCCGCTTCCCCGTAGGGATAGGCAGAGAGACTAGAATGCCATACCACCCTGTCTTTGCAATCAGTCTTCGCCTCTTCCACATACATGCATCTCCTCAACATACCCGCCTTTCAACTCCTGACCCGGCCGCTTTCTAGTATTTGGCATACCTGATCATGACAAGTTTACTTCGGCCTTCCTCTGCTTCTTTTTCCAACTACATTTGCTTCATAAATTTCTTTAACCGTTTTTTTCTGAACTCATACGTTCCACATGTACAAAATATCTCAACACACCTTTTCTAATTTCATCGATAATGTTTATCTCAGCCCTGCATTCTTTCCTTATTTTACCATTCAAACATCTATCATACGTCGTTTTTCCGCACATTCGTCCGAGGGATCGCATTTCAAATGCATTCAGTCTGCTTTCATTATTCTTTTGCCAAACTCATGATTCGCTTCCATACATAAGCGTTGGAACCAGGACTCCGTTGTATACTGCCAGTATTGCTTTCGCTGATTTAGCTATTCATATTACCAGATTTGAAAATATTTATATAATATCCTTCATTTTATAATAGCTTCGTTTTTCGCATTAAATAATGTTTGAGTAGATGACTTCATTGGTAAAGAATTTTCTCTTATCTTACGATGGTATTGTCTTTGTCAACTAGAATTGTAAAACTATAAAAAATTAACGACTGCAATAAATGACGTTTAAAAATGCACCTAATCCAAACACTATGAATATTATTTTATTTTATTTGTTCGGGAATTGTACAGGTTTACATATAAAAAAGTATATAATTAACAATACTTACATTAACAATAATAAACATTACATTACATTAGTAAAAATAGTTACATTAATAAAAATAAAGCCAATAAAACAATTCCACATTAATGTTATAATAACTATTAAAAACATTCAGAGATTTAAAAAAAGGGTATGGTATAAAAAAAATAGATTTTGCAGGAAGAAGAAGGAAAGGAGAGGAATTAATGAGGGTGGTTAAAGGATTTTTTCTATCTTACCAATTCATTTGTACTCGATAAATAAATTAGTAAAAAAAAATAATAAAAACATAAATTTTGCTCAAACAACTTCTCAGAAATACTTCAGATACTAGAATTAGCAGTCGATAGACTTTCCATCTGTGTATTGCCACCTATCGCTGTATATGTGATTAAAGGTCAATACAAGCAAGCCTTGAAGTGTTTGCACTACCGATGTTGCCAGATTAAAAAAAAATACTTGAACATTGCGAACGCTCGAGTTAGGTGACTAATAAAGCAAATATTGGTAGGTACCTACCGAGTTCGAATAAGTTCATCAAATCTTTTGAATGACAACCTCTAACTTCGAGAAGTTCGAAATTCAAGTTTGAAATTCGTTATAAGTGAGGTCGTGGCTTTGCCGCTTAAAACGCGAGTGTTTTTGCCTAGAATTCTCACTCATGAATTACATGAAATTATAGTAACTTTAAACATAAAGAGTAAATCCACTCACGAGTAGGCATAGGCTATGAAACTTAAGTTAAAGCCTGAGTAGGGACATGATAAACGGTGTTGCATAAGCCGTAGCTAGATTTCTAGAGTCACTTGGACGTAAGGTAATTTTAAAAAAATGCCGCTTAAAACCATGCTGGTTTAAACCATGCTGGTTTTGGTAACGATAAAAAATATCAAATATAAAAATGTTTTATTTTTTTTATTTTATCAATATAACAGATTAGTATCCTCTGTTTTTTTTATAAATCTTTGTGGAAATAAAACATAAATATTTTTTTCATTATTACGTATTAATATTAGATCCTTATTTTCCATTTCATTTTTATTTTTATAAATTGGAGAATGGGGATTTTTAGAACACCTTCATTGTAGCGAATCGAAACATGGAATATTTTTATAGTTTTGTTTTTTTTTTTCAATTTGATACATGCGTTAAAAATTGAAAATTGAAACATTTTTATTGATTTTTTTTTAAAAATACATATTTAAATAATACAAAATAGTTGGTAAATGTACAATACATTTTAAATATAACGTTTCTTAACGTTATTTTAACATTGTAGAAAATACAACAAATAAATGTACTAGTTATTGCATAAACTTGATGTTTAAAAACTATGTTTTTTGTACAGATTGATGAAAAGTGTTGTAAACAAATTAAACATAAAATGACGTCATATTGCAGAGAAGCAAAAGATACATACCATGACATATCGCCCACTCCTTTCAAGAACGTCATAAATAAAAAAAAACTTGATTTTTCAGGAGAGTGATTTTAAAGTTTAAAAATATAATACAATGTATTAAAAATAAATATCAAACCACTTATTGAACTTTTTACTGTGCAACAGATCTTTTTAGGTAAAACCTGAAGGTTTTTTCTCCATTTGAAAAATATTTAGTATATTTAAAAAAATAATTAAACAATACCTTTTCTTCAAAATGCATAAACAACACTTTCTGGCCTGTAGCGGGTAAATGTTAAGTTAAAAATATGCCTCTTTTGCCGAGATATAGTACATTTTCTGGGCATTCCGAAAACATGCACAACTGAAAATTGACGATTTTTGATTTATGACGTTCTTGAAAGGAGTGAGCGATATCTCACCTTTCCCCTTTAAAAAAAAGTTTTTTTGAAACACCACTTTCTGTTTGAAAAAATCACATCTCTCAGATATTTTGAGTATTTTCCTTCAAAAATATTGCACAGTCGGAGAGATGAATTCTCAAAAATACGATAGATAGTCTTAACCTATAGCGCGAGGCTCTTAAGTGCGAAGCCCTGCACAATCACACTTGTCACATATCGCTCACTACTTTCAACAACGTCATATATCAAAAATCGTAAATTTTCAGTTGTGCATGTTTTCGCATATTTTTAACTTAATATTTACCAGCTACAGGTCACAAAGTTATGTTTTTGTGTTTTTAAGAACAGGTATTGTTATTTTTTTTTAAACATACAAAATATTTTTCAAATGCAGAAAAAACATTCAGGTTTTACCTAAAAAGATATATCTGTTGCACAGTAAAAAGTTCAATAAGTGGCTTGATATTTATTTTTTATACATTTTATTATATTTTTCATTCATTAAAACCCTTTTCCGCACCCCAATGGTGCATAGGGCACTGCATTATAAACACAGTGTTATCTTGATCGTTAACACACGAAGGAAAGGTGATCAGCCTTCCGCTTCAGGTTCCAGTTCAGGGTAATATTGAATAAATATTAGAGGGAAAAATCACTTATATTTATTTTACCCCCCCTGGGAATCGAACCCGGGACCTCCAGAACGGTAGCCAAGCGTGCTGACCATTACACTACGGAGGCGGACATTATATTTTTAAACTTTAAAAACGATCTCCCAATTTTTTTTTTGTTGATATATGATGTTGTTTTTTGATATATGACATTGTTGAAAGGAGTGAGCGATATCTCTAAAGAAGGCCCTGACTGTTGTGATATATGCTTCTAACACTTGCGCAAGTCCACAATATGATTTAAAAATAAAAATACGTAATATTCCATTTGATCTCACTTTATGAAGAGGATTTAGTTTTTAAACACGGACGTGTTGTCGGTGGTAAGGACTGGTTATTATTACTTTGTAATCAGAATGTTTACAAATGATTTAGCGCATGGAGACTGACCTTCCATGACTTACAGTAGGTACTTGTGCCGTTCGAGTATACCCAGTTTGTATGTACTACGGATTAATCTGATAAAGTCATCGCCTTGGTAATTATCGCGAGCAAATGAACCCTTATTCGGCCAGTCACCTCGTTATTGCTAGGCATTTATGTATAGCGCATATAATACCATAATTATGCTAATGTTGTCGGATGTAGAAACCATGGGAGACCGGCAAAGACATGGTATAAACAGGGGTGGTATAAAATCCGCGCTAATAATGAAGAAAACTTAACAATGGATGTTTTTATATATCCTCTTTGCCATTTTAAGCCGGAAATCGATTCTTTTCCATCGATTTAATTTTCCCAACAATAATTGATAATGATGCTGAATGCATTAAAAAAACAAGTCACAATGGATATTCATAAATACTGGTATTGACCGAGTAAAACTTTTATAAATATATATTATAATAATTATAACTGTATGTGAAAGTGTATTTATACAAATTACGTTAGTGATAAAAAAAATACAAGATGAATCTGATGTATCTACTCTTCATATTTCGAGTGCAATAATTAGTATTATGTATATTGTAAAAACAAATACACGTAAACTAGTTAAATAGGTGAAAAAATAAAGGTTGATAGTAGTAAGTACTTAACAACGAATTGTATTTACACCTAGTTATTATAGATAAAATAGAGTGTTATACTTAATATGTATTTGTAATTCAATTTACTATATTATATTTATGTATATAGTGTAGAAGATGAGCGTTATCATATTTAAACTTATTATTATGACGTCATGAATTGGCTAAGGAAACAAATGCGTATATATAAATATATATATATATATATTATATATATATATATATATATATATATATATATATATATATATATATATATATATATATATATATAAATATGTATATATTTATCCGTACAAAAATTACGTAAATAAATTATTAAATAAACATAGGTACCAATATGATATACATATGTACATTACTAAACCAATCCTTGGTATCCTCTTCATCTTCTTAAAAAATTAAACTAAGCGACCAAACGACGCTTCTCTGCAGGAGTAGTACACAGAGAGTATAGAATGCCACACAAATCTGTCTTCAATTTTTTTAAATCAAAGCAATATGAATGATCAATCATGGGTGGAGTGGTGAACGTTACACACATGTTTAAGGTGACGACTTAACGCAGCCAACGATTCGTCGTTAGCCTGGTAAATATAATAACAGTAACTGTAAATACATTCGGGATACCTATAATATATCTTGATAACATTGCTTTGTGAATTAAATCTAAACTTTGTGAACTTATAAATATTTGGGAAACTATTTTATGTATTGTTGAATAATTTATGAATGGATTAATACAATTCAAAAAACAGAAAAGTTCCTTCTCGATCGTTGCACAATTTCAGATATAAAAAATATTGTTATAGTGAATGCGATCATCGTTCATGACCGATTTTGAAAGAATCAAATACACGCGTGGGTCAAGGATAATAGCCAATGGTACGTAAGTACTTGGCAATTTCGATAAGGCTACAAATCTCGGAGAGTATGAATGGGATATGAACGAGGGTGAACACAGAAACTTCGTGACCTTCTGAGGAAACTTTCATTAGTGGAACAATGCACATTTTACACCAAGAAATACTATATCTACTATTCAGTGACCTCATATCTAATACTATAAGATATAAATATTTTATAATGCTTAAATGACATTCAAAAATAATTATAAAACATTTAAATATTAGTAGATTTTTCTATCCATAAATAGCCAGTCCGAAAATGCAGAGAAAGCAATGGATAGTTGCAATCAATTAAACAACTAATACTGAGTTTTATCCGCACCCAATGGTGCATAGGACACTGTATTACATGGATGCAATGTTAATATGATCGTTTACTATACCATATAAGGCAATGTGATTGCTTATCCTGGACGGGTGCCTGAGCTTCAAGCAGCAGTCCACGGGAATATTAAAAATGAATTATGTGAAGTTAAAAAAAAACACAAAATATTCATTGTGACACCCCAGGGAATTGAGTCCAGGACTTCCAGCAGGGTAGATAAACGTACCAACTGCTATACAATGGAAGCGGACAATATATTATATCAATAAATAATATGGTTCCTGAGTATCGAAAAGAGTTGGCACTCCAGACGAATTGGTTGATCTCACGCTTCTATCAGCTATAACAACTGGTAAAGGTAAAATGATCTTACCAGTTTGCAACCAGCACACTAAATTTGGCGAGTGTGCCTTTGCTGTTATAGTACCGATGGCATGAATGCAACAAAGAAAAGCGTATCAAAAATATCAACCATCGAAATAAATCTTACGTGTATCAATGAAGATTTCTGCTAGCTTATTAATTTCAATTCGAACTTAAACTCGATGTCACCTACGAGGTTTAAAAAAAAACAGTTATGTTTTAATTTGAGTAATTTGGCTGTCAATCATGGATATAATGGTGAATATTGCAATGACAGGTCGGAAACCCCTGTAAATACTCAGACTTACAAATGTATTTACATTTCAGGGAACAGTTTCAACTGTGTTGAGAAGTGAATGAAATCTTAGAAATAAAATACTCTCCTTATCGTTCATCGTTTACTTTGTGTAATACCACTTTTGAAAAAACCCTACTTCATGACTGTCGGTTTTGGAACAATTATTCCATCATCAGGTCAAATGGAGACTGACAAGCAATACTTGTAATATACAAAATATCTTAGAAATAAGATTAAAATACTCGTGTCCATCAAGTCGTCGTGTGATACGGTAATTGATACTGATTGAAATGCAATATAATAATATATTTTTTTCATTAGCATTGTCCGCAGCCAATAATGGAATAGTATCCACTTACGTCACTCGTTCTTGTCAATTGATAAATATTTCAGAATAATAAATGTGAAGACTGACTCACATGAAAGCCATTATAGGATATGTGCTAAGTATAAATTCATACTTATTACATTCTAACATCGTTCCATGAAGTTTTTTTATATATATATATATATATATATATATATATATATATATATTTATATATATATATACATATATATATATATATATATATATATATATATATATATATATATATATATATATATATATATATATATATATATATATATACATATATATATATATATATATATATATATATATATATATATATATATATATATATATATATATATATATATATATATATATATATATATATATATATATATATATATATATATATATATATATATATATATATATATATATATATATATATATATATATATATATATATATATATATATATCAGCGATTTGTGTATACATATTAATTGATTTTATTTTGCAGAACTCCATATTTATGTTATACTTTGAATTTATAACTGAAACATTGATTTGAGTTTACTAAAATATTAATTTTATTTTTCAAATAAAAAATCTTTGACAATTGTTTCGCCTTGTTAGGGCATTTTCAAACTAACGTCAACATTAGTCAGGCGTTGGTTTGAAAATACCGTAACAAGGTGAAAGAATTATCCAGTTTTTTTGTTTTAAAAATAAAATAAATAATTCAGTTGACCTAAATCAGTGTTTGATTTAAATACTTAAAGTAAATTTGTGTAAACATATTATAAAAATACTAAAACTTACTACTAATTACTATTAATAAACTAACTGGTACTCGACATTGAAAATAATTTCCATGAAAATATGTTTGTGCAGAAGATGTAGAGATACATTTAAAAATCATGTTGATAATTTGATTTGTCCAGGCGAATTAGCTGTCGACCTCAAAAAAATAGTTATCATTTTTATTTGAACAGTTTTTTACAGTACTCTAACCGTTTTTTGTAGAAAAAAACACAGATCAGGACATATTTGAAGGGGTGGTGGAGGGAGCGGAAACCGAAGAGGGGGGCTTTTGAGAAAACTTTTAATTTTATTCCGGGATTTGACGTAAAATATACTTAATTCTGAACAATAAGCAAAAACTACACATCTTTGTACAAAAACCGGGAATATCAAGGTGATAAAATAGTATTAAATGTTTAAATATCTTAGAACAAACAATAAAAGATTTTTAAATAAATTTAAATGCAATAAATATAAATTATATAAAGTACTTGGAAACGGAAGAGAATTGTAAAAAAATATGCAGATATTTGACCATCAAATTTCAATTAAAAACGCAGATATTTGATAATTATGACTGTGAATAAATTATTCATGCATTTGCTTAAATTAAAGAAATGCTGTTAAAATTATTACTTCCTTTTGCAGGTTTTTTAATGCAAAAATAAGTGACTATTGATGGTTTTCAAAATAAATCATATGTATGTACAATACGTTTTGAAAATTTGCTTTTCATCAAAACTTTTATTGGCTTATAAACATTTTAAGAGGAAAACATTTTGTAGTAGGTACACATCGTCGCTAATTCCTAACTACATAATTGTAGCTTTTCAACACTTTAATAGCCTTTTAGTTACGAACAGTTTTATTTAAATCTACTTAACCTGCACGCACGCAATCACTAAGTAACATTCACCATTTTACAGATATCAGTTATTAAAAAATCCTATCTCTAAAATAATAAATAAATCAATACAATGTTAAAACGTAGGTTTTTACTCTGTAAAGAGAATATGAAAGTTTTAAAAATTACAGTATTCGAGCGTATATTACTACAATAACCCCAAACAAACAAAAAACTCTATTCTGTAAAATTTATTTTGTAGATATGACAGTTTGGGGAGCGGCGATAAAATTGATCTGTTCAAGAAGAATACAAGGAAAAATGCTTAATTAATGCCAAATAAATTACTTTTTAAACCAATGCGCAATGATTGTAAATTGCATCACTTGGATTTAATCATCTCTATATTTAAATGCAAGAGTCTTGTAGGAAAAATACCTTTGTTTTCTTGTCGGAATTATTAAGTGTTTGAAGCGAATTTTACATTACATATTTTGTATGCATCGAAAATAAATTTATCCAATATTAGCGGGAATGGTACTCTCATTATAGTAAAGAATAAATAAATATATATATAAATATATATATATATATATATATATATATATATATATATATATATATATATATATATATATATATATATATATATATATATATATATGTATATATATAATATATATAATATATTTATATATATATATATATATATATATATATATATATATATATATATATATATATATATATATATATATATATATATATATATATATATATATATATATATATTTATATTTATATTTATATATATATATATATATATATATTTATATTTATATTTATATATATATATATATATATATATATATATATATATATATATATATATATATATATATATATATATATATACGCAAAGAAAACACTATTTTTTTAATTAATTAAACTTGTTAAAGGTTAGTTAAGATTTATCGTATCGATTTATCGAATATAAGTAAGTATCGAAAATAATAATTAATTTTAAACTGGTTTCAATTTATATTGATTTATAGAGACTGCTCATTGTTGAACCGAAAAGAGTAGTTTTCAATATAGATAAGAACACTTTAATATAACAGATATAATAAAATGTGAAATGATTTTTCTATTTTTTTAATTGAAACCATTATTTTGAAACTTCGACTAAACGCACATAAAATACATACCTACAAACATATATTTACGATATTTTTTTGTATATTAAAGAAGTATATTAGTCTTACCCCCACAAAGTTTCTTGAAAAATCCAGTGAACTTGTTGCAACAGCACATGTCAAGTATAAAAATAAAAGTTTAAACTACTGTAAATTTAAAACTAAACAAATTTATATCTTCTTCGTATAAAGTCAGACTTCTTTAATCAGAAAATAAAATAAAAAACACTCCACAAATAATCGAAAATATAAAGAAGAAATGTTTGTTTACATCGTGTCAATATTCTTATCGATACTCGAGTGTCAAAAAAGGTTAAAAATGATCATGACATTGGTCACATCATTACAAAACTTCAGTTAAACACAATATTTCGCAATAACTCGTAACACAGCACATGGAAATTGTCGAAAGAAAACCGTTCACCTTTATCACCGGCGGCAATATGAAAAACGGCACTGTCGCACACAATTTTTATGTAATATTTCTGTATCAATTAGCGGGAGTGATTCCTGCGACTATTTTGAGAACAACGATTCGCGTCGCGAATATACGCTCGTTTAGAAATGGGCCGACCCGCAGACGTCCGCGCTGCGACGCGCTGAAAGCAAAACTGAAACGAGCGAATCTAAACTTGCTCTACACTGAACTACCTTCTGCTAGCGCGATAGGCCGTGCAGTACGGATACAACAATACATAGCGTAGGTACCGACACCGCTATTATTGGTGTATACCGTACTATTTTATAGACTTCATTGCTCAATCAGTGTAAGTCCGTATAAGGCTTAACAAAGATAATGAGAGTTTTGATTAATGTATTGTCACTATTAAGGAGGAACCCGCAATCTTCAAATTCATAACTCGAACGACCGCGTTAGAGTACGGACGTCTTTTAGGGCGCAATTTTATTTTTTAGGGTTTTTATTAAAATTGGACTTTTTTAAAGAATATAATTAGAAAACATACTTTTCCACTTTTTAACTCCTTATATTTCAATTACTCTTTTCTACAGAAAAAAAAATTTCAGTACAAAAAGGGTATTTTAAACAAAAAATTGAATTACGTTAAATTTTACCTGGGTTTAAAGAAGATTAAAAGGCTGTTTAATCAAAAGCCCGTAACTAAATTTTCTTTAAACCCATTTAACGTAGAAGCATTTTTTTGCTTAAAAAGCTGTTTTTGTATTGTTATTGTTTTTGTATATATTAGTTAATTTTAGGTCCTTTTGTTAAGCTTTTTACAGATGAAATAGTGTAATAATGTTGCGTTAGGAAAATGTAAAGTAATTAATGTACTCTCAAATATACAAAGTCAGTATACGACCGACTGCGCGAGAACCCATACGTGTTGTCTGCGCACATTTTTTTAAGAATATATGTTGGAATTTGGTTCAAAAATATTTTTATCACGTTTTTTTTTTAACTTTTCCCTTTCAAAAACTTTTTTGTATTCAAAACCGTATATTTATTTCGAAGATTTTTTATTATTTTTAAATACAAATTCGATATTTTAAGCAAAAACTGCTATTACGTTAAACGTTACCTGAATTAAGAAGAAAATTAAGTGTCAGGCTATTAATTATCCCAACTTAAGGGACAATATGCGATAAATAACAACTAAATTATCTGTAAACCCAGTAACACTTGATGTAATTAATTTTTTTTAAATACCCCTTTTGTATTGAAAAAATGAGATTTCCTAAAGAAAAGGGTTATTGAAAGACAAGGAATTATATATTGTATTTTTTTCTCAAAATATACTGCGAAAAAGGTCAAATTACGTCAAATGTTACCGGGGTTTAAAGAAAGTTAAGTTGCAATTTATCGTATATCGTATATATATTATCATCATCTTCTAAAAGCAGCGCCTTGTTGTGTCAGCCACTTGTCTCTGTCAGTCGCCATCCTCTTGAGCTGCGAATAGGAGGAGACGTCCATGAGCCGCTTCAAATCCTGGAAGTATGAAGTTCTTGGGCGGCCTCTTGTTCGTTTTCCCAAGATTCTTCCTT